>NW_012115888.1:3951163-3998318 GCF_000951035.1 Colobus angolensis palliatus | reverse complement strand
CAAATCTGTCCTTTCCCTACTTTTATAAAGAAAATGTTATTGGAACATAGCCAAGCCCATTTGTTTATACATCATGTATGGCTGTTTCTGCACTGAATGGCAGAGTTGAGTAGTTGCAACAGAGACCATTTGGCCTGCAAAACCTAAAATATTTACCACCCATCTTGTTACAGAAAAGGAATTTCCAAACCTTGTTCAATAATTTTGTCTCTGTTTAGAATTGGCATCAGTTCCTGACCCAAACTTCCAAAAGGAAAGTAGAATCCTGGGTACAGAAACAGGTAATTGCAGGAGAGAAAAACGTCAAAGCAATCAGGTTTTATACCCTGCCGTGACGTCCATTTCTCATATGCTTTACAAGTGAGAGAAGCATCCAGAGCTTACAGCACCTCAGCAGGGAATATTTTCCCTCTCTTTGGCACCATCCAGGACTCACCGGAATCCACTGTGTGAGGCCAATAAGGATTACAGAATTCCTTCCACAACCAGAGGTATTGATTAGGTTGGCCAAGTCAATGCTAAAATTAGGCACAGACTAGGAGGCACAGAATGGATTTTAGAATGTGCATAATGAGATCCAGAGCTACTCAGTGGGAGATTCAGAGAAGCACTGCAGAATGGTTGCTTTACTGTAACTGAGTTTTATTTTTACATACATACAAGTGGTAGTTGAAGGGACAGCACATTTATCATAATTATCATAAACCAGTATTTATTTCTGCTGGTTTTAAAAAATACCAATTATTTGTAGATAGTCTGCACAACAACGTAAGTTTCAAAAAAAATGTGACTTAGCTGACTGACCATCTTGGCTCTTGCCATGTGTATAGCTTTGAAAGTGATTCAGTTTTGCCTTGTTGGTTAATCTCCTTGCTATGAAAACAGAGGTTGGGCACAGCATGCAAGAGTAGAGTGACCAATAAAATAGGTCATCAAGTCCCAACATGCTTAACTATGAAAGTACCACTAGAACTAATTAAACCAGGTCAACAGCTGTAATGTAGGGCTCTCCCAGAGAAACGTGATGTGTAGTCTCTCTATGTAAACATGTGACACCTGTTTCTGCCCATGGTTTGAAAGTGCTTGACTTCAGAACTGGGCTGGAACATACAGAACCTTTGTGAGAATTGGAAGAAGGTACTGCTTTCTGAGACCAGTTAGCAATAGGATCTCCCATCTTCTGGGCTGATGCTCTCCTGTTCCATAGGACATAGCTCACAGAGTGGTAGAATGAATCTCGATTCCCCAGTTGGGCCCCCTGGCCAAATGTCTGGCAGGGCACAACCATATGTGGCTTTTCGGCTTGGCACCAGACAGTGGTAATGATATTGAAAATAGGTTTGTGGGAATGTATGTTGTTCAAAATATGCAGCATTTTAACCTTGATCTAAAATCAGTATTCGTTGAATGGTTACATGGTGAGTAGTTGGAAATGACTAGATTTTAATAAAAACAAATTAAGACAGATTTCAGTAATAGCCTACAATTTAGACAAGAAATTTGTGATGTCTGTGTTTTTAAAAACGTACGTTTATGCTCCTGAAAGAAATTATACGTTCTGAAAACTTGAAGTCATCTCAATCATAGGAAATATTGGCTTTTAGATTTGCCCGGACCTTTCAGGGGAAAGTAATTTGGATTTTTTTCCACTTAATTTTCCAGATAATTGCTGTGGTTCCTCCCCGTTTCTCCATTAATATAGCCCAGATGACAGAAGAGAGGTAGCAAAGAAAAATGTGAACTTGGAGAGGGAGGAATAACACAAGATGGCCATGGTATTAAGAGCATTGGTGCCATTTCACGTAGTTTTTCTGACCACAGCTGTAGCAAACCACTTAGTCTGCTATTGTTCTTCCTGTTCCTGGCAGACTCTACACTTTCTATTTGGAAAGACTGATCAGCACACGTATCTGCCTTGAGGCACACAGACACCCACAGGCTTGCCAAGCCCCTCCACCGCTCTGCTGACCTGAGACTGTCTTCTTCCCTTTGCTCAAGGATGTTGGAAAAGCAAATAAAAGCCACTTATGCACTCTACTCTATGCATTCTTTTCCTCCAGTTTCCCCTTTCCTTTGGATTAATTTAACTTCTTCTGCTTATGAATCTGATAGTCCTTCCACATTGTTCTGAATTTCCTTCAGCACTGAAGAATTAACGTTTTTAAAATTAAGTAACATTTTCCCAAAAAAGGGAGCATAAATAATTTATGTTTATATTTGTGCATGTAAAAAAGTCTGTAGGATGCACAAAACTAATAAGAGAGGTGAACTTGGAAGGCGTTTGCTGATCAGACAAGAGATGGAATTGGAAGAAGACTTCTCACTGTGTATCTTGTTTTTTCATTTGTGATCTATATGAATATGTTACCTCTTCAAGAAAATTAAGTCAAAACATTTTAAAAATCAAAACACAAGTAAAAAGACAACAGTGACCTGAACAAATGCTTCATCAACCTTCTCTCCCATAGTAGAACCTTGAAGGTCCAGCAGATAGCCACATTTCTGAGAGAATGTGGTCACTGTTATATTAGAAGTTCTAGATTCATTTTTTTTCTAACTTTGGTCAGCCTTGAGGAAGATGAAATTCCCTGTTTGCAAATGAGGATTCTGACTTAGACGAAAAATTCAGTGTAATGATATCCAGGCAGTTGTGGTACCACATGATGCAGTGATACAGCCCCCTTTGCAGGAGTCGATTGCAAATAATGACACATTTTTCTGTGTACTGACAACCAAGAAATAAGTTGTAAATGGGTGGCAGGTGCTCAGCACTGACCAGGCAATTGAATATAAGAGTGAACAAGAGCTTTACTCTGCTGAGTGGATCTGTCAGTGTAATTGAGGAGACAGTAATCTAAATGCACAATGTCCATGCACTGTCACAAGTAGAATGCATGTTGCAATACGAGACAGCTGACTCTAGGGTTCTGTGGATAGACAGGAGTGACTGACCTCCTTTGAGACAGATGTAGGAAGAACGCTTGCCTGCATCTCATTCCCATTGGAATGGCTGTAAAAGATCTTTTAGGTGCCTGCCCTAAACCCCTCCCCCACCCCGCTTTTGTTTTTGAGACAGAGTTTCACATTTGTTCCCCAGGCTGGAGTGCAATGGTGTGATCTTGGCTCACCGCAACCTCCGTCTCCTGGGTTCAAGCGATTCTCCTACCTCAGCCTCCTGAGTAGCTGGGATTACAGGCATGCACCACCATGCCCGGCTAATTTTGTATTTTCAGTAGAGACAGAGTTTCTCCATGTTGGTGAGGCTGGTCTCCAACTCCCAACCTCAGGTGATCCACCAGCCTCATCCTCCCAAAGTGCTAGGATTATAGCCTCAGCCTCCCAAAGTGAGCCAGCGCGCCCTGCCAAACCTCTTTCTAAAAAGGAAAAAAGATCACAATACTGAGGGTGTCTTATTAATTCAAAAGCTTGAGGAAAATTATTGAGTACATCATCACAGAGCACTCACGGATTAGCAGCAAGTCCTCAGAAAGTCTGTTCCATTGTCTGGCAAAATGTACTCTCTTGGGGTTTCATTGGTAGGTCATGAGAAGGTTGACCAGTTCCAACCAGGTCACAGTGTTTCTTCCCAATGATCATTCTCAGCAGTTGAAAATGTGTACTGTCATAAAGTGTTTCAGGTTTTTTAAAATTTTATTGTTTTAATTACTGAAATCACAGTCCAGCAATTTTACGCAAGCTTCTTTTTAAATCGGTCAGGAAACAGTGATTTTGGGAAGGGTTTTCTGCTTTGGAGTGAGCAAAAGAAGAATCATTTTAATAACAATATCTTATCCATTTCCGTAGATTCCTTGAAATACAGGGAGGAACACACAATAAAACAGCGACTATATCAGTTGTGATGTAGACATCATCACCCTGAATATTAAGAGTGCAAGTAGATTGGTTTTATCTGCTGCAGAACGATGGATATGAAAGCAGGTGGCTGGTGGGCAGCAGGAACTCACACCTCGTCTCAATAGGCTCATCTTGCTTCTCAGTTACATGATGAAGGGAGACACCATCCAAGCAGTAAACATAGGAGCACAGCACTGCTGAAGGCAAGGCTACTCCTATTGCATGTTCTGTCTTCATAAATGAAGGACAGAAGAACACAAAATAATAAATTTATATCGAGTGACAGACAGGCCTAGGCTTAGGGAATTCATGGAAGAAACAAACCAAGTCTTCCCAAAATTGAGTGGGAGGAAAATGGTCACTAATGTTGACTGAACTCCTGCAAGCCAGACACTTGATGTAAATTATTTCATTTAATCTTCACAACAACCTGAAGAGGCAGGTATTTTATCTTTATTTTGTACGTGAGAAAATGACAACTCAGTAAGGTGAAACATATCACCATTGCCAGTGAGCAATAAATGCTGAAAGTGGATGGGGGAGACCATATTTCAGCATCTGGAGGTGCATATAGACCACTGTGCTTGATGGAGCCATGTCCAGGGTGTTATCACAGAACTCTCGGGAGGCCATAAGACCAGTCCCCTTGGAAGTTCCTGCATCCAGATCTCAAGGTCAGACAGACCTTATTAGAAGATGCACATAAACACAACTGTTTTGGGGAATGTGTCAGTCAGGATTCTCCAGAGAAACAGAAACAATACAGTTCTGTTTGTATTACACATATAACCAATAGAGTTCATGTGGAAGTTGTCAAATCTAAAATCCAAATGGCAGGATAGCAGTTTGCAAAGTCAGGCGGGACCTGATGTTACGGTCTAAAGGCAGAATTTACTCTTCTCTGGGAAGCCTTAGCTTTTGCTCTTACGACTTTCAACTGATTGCATAAGGCCTGCCTGTGTGATCAAGGGTAATCTCCTTTACAAAAGTCAACTGATTGTGTTTGTTAACCACATCTCCAAATGCCTTTGCAATAATACCTGGGTTAGTGTTTGATTAAATAACTGGATACTATAGGCTGGCCAAGCTGACACATAAGACTAATCATTACAAGGGATTCATTGGGGCATTGACTCTTAGTAGGTTGAGGGACAGTGGTAACTTACAGGTTAAGTCCATAGGGCTACTATATTTAAAAGGATTACAAAGGGAGCCACACATATGGAGAGCTTTTAATGGAAAGCTAATTGTAAATGATGTGTAATAAAAAATGTCATTGGGTCAGAAGTGTAGGTTTCATTTTGACAAGAAAAGCCAAGACATGGCTTGTCTAGAAAAGTGTTAAAATTTTTCTGCAGTGTAGGCTTTTATCAACTGATGCAGAATCCTTCATCTTGGAATCTGGTGAAATAAGAAAGCCAGAGTTTTGAAATATTCTCTTATGGCCTTATAGATATTAATTGAAGGAGGAGTCAGTGTGTGTGTGTGTGTGTGTGTGTGTGTGTGTGTGTGTGTGTATGCTGCACATCAACATGGGACAGGTGGGCCCTCCTACCTTTGACTGTCTTCTCTGAAAGTGTCTTTCATTGTATCTACTTAACAGTGCTAAAGTTCTAACCCCAAATAGTCTACAGTAATAATTTCATTCCATATTTGGGGGGGGGTTAGTTTGTCAGCATGATTACTAGTACTCTATTGCATTTGATGAACTTTTTGAGAGATGTTTATCTCCATTTCATCGATGAAATTCAAGAGATGTTAGGGACTTCAAGTTAACAGGGCATACTTAATCTGATGGGGTATTTTTCACCTCAGTAGAACAAAAAAAGCCTTCAAAATGAGAGAAGGCCCCACAATTGTGGTTGAGCATCCCCAATTCTCACCTTTTCCTCACACCTCCCATCTGGTTCATCAATAAGCCCACTTGGCTCTAACTCCAAAATCTGTCTTGGATCTTAGTACTTCTCACCATCTCCTCTGTGACAATCACGCTGAGAGACCATCATCCTTTTCCTCCTTTGGATCTTCCTGCCTCTATTTCTCCCCTAAACAATCCACTTTCCACCCAGTAGCCAGTGTGATCTTTAAGAAGCATGACCCAGATCATGTCAGGTCCCTGCTTAAAATTCAAATTAAGGTAAAGTCCGTGTTTCTCTGCATGGCCAGGTAAGGTCTGTATGACTTCCCCTGCCCGTCTGATTCCAAATATCCACCCTTGTGTCTGTCATGTTTGTTCACTGCTAAACAGTGTCCAGCCGTGTGTCTCTCTCCCTGGACCATGCTAGCTTAGCCCCGCCTCAGGACAATGGTACTGGCTCTTTTTTCTTGAACACTTTTTCTCCAGACTTGGCTCTCTCCTTTCCATCTCAGCTTAAATGTCATCTCCTCAAAGTGACTTCCTCTACCCTCCCTGATAAACTAGCACTGCCACATCATCCTTTCTTTTTTTTTTTTTTTTTTTAGACAGAGTCTCACTCTGTTGTCCAGGCTGGAGTACAGTAGCGTGATCTTGGCTCACTGCAACCTCCACCTCCCAGGTTCCAGTGATTGTCCTGCCTCAGCCTCCCAAGTAGCTGGGATTACTGGCACGCACCACGGTGCCTGGCTATTTCTGTATTTTAGTAGAGACAGGGTTTCACCATGTTGGCCAGGCTGGTTTCAAACTCCCAACCTCAGGTGATTCGCCTGCCTCGGCCACCTGAAGTGCTGGGATTACAGGCATGAGCCACCGCACCTGGCCCCACCATGTCATTCACCAGTTACCCTCTGTTTTTTTCTTTTTCTGTTGACAAATTTCATGTCTATTTATCATTCCTCTGGAGAAAATGATAGCCACGAGGACAGGCACCATCTAGTTTTTTCCCATACCTTCAATGCTTTGATCTGTACGTAATACATAGCAACAGTTTCTGAATATCTGTGGACCCCCTGATTTAGAAATCAGCCACAAAAATGTAAGTATTTTACCAACAGTTTGTTCCTAAATATAAAGTAAGTATAACCTTGGCCCCCTAATCTTATAATACTTACCTATGGAACAATGGGTTTGAGTCACTGTTTGCTATCACCCGTAATCAACCTTGGTATTACCCACATCACTTTGTCTTCTTCTTCAATATAACATTGTCTTCTACATGCATTTAAAAATCAAAAAGAAAAGCTTTAGGAAATGAATAATTGAAGGGAGGTCACAGTTAATTTGCATGAATCCAAGCATAGATTATCTTGCTATAAATTTCATGTTGAATTTGGAGATTGAAATTACATATTATGCCAAATTAAATATTCTTTGTTACTCATATTTTCCCCTCTCTCTTTCTTTCTCCCTCCCTCCTTCTTCTCAACCCCCTCTTTCATTCTCCCTCCCTTCTTCTTTTCTTCCCTCTCTCTCTTTCTCTCTGCACTCCTTCTAATGTTTTATAATGTGACACATTTCATGCAACCCCAGATGTAAAAATTTATTAGATGACCTACCTAGCCCTTTCGCCAAAGGCTTGATTATTTTCTTTGGAAATAAATAGGGATGATGAATTTTGATAGCATCTTTTCCCCCTCCTCCTGTATTTGTTTGATATCTGCATTCACAAACTTGTCCCTTTACCAGGGCAAAGACTCTGTGCAAGTGAGGAAATCAGGCACTCCGGTAGATGTGTAGGGGGTCACATACCTGAGAACCACCATGTTTGAGGGACAGGCCCTGGTGTTCCATGGCCAGCCATCAGAACACTCCATACAGGTCCTTTGTGTTATTCAAAGAAGCACCAGTCAGCCACGTCCATACAAGTGCTATTGCTCTTCTGCCTGAGCCCGACATCACAGGATTCTTACAACCACATACTGTTATGTATGACTGTCCCTTCTGACCCAAATATTAAAATAATTAATCTTGCACCTTAATAGTATTTGTTAATTCCAGGATATTTTATATTTTGCAATATATTTTTATTGCAGCATTCTTATTCTACTTCTCCATATTTAAAATAAGCCAGGCCAATGGCTCACACATATAATCCCAACATTTTGGGAGGCCCAGGAGGGAGGATCTCTGGAGGCCAGGAATTTGAGACCAGCCTGGACAACATAGAGAGACCCCATCTTTACAAACAAATTTAAAAACTATCCAGGAATGGTGGCATACAACTGTAGTCCCAGCTACTCTTGAGGCCGAGGTAGGAGGATCCCTTGAGCCCAGGAGTCAGAGGCTGCAGTGAGCTATGATCATGCCACTGCAGTCCAGTCTGGGCAACATGAGACCTTGTCTCTAAAATAAATAAAGAAAGAAAGAAAGAATAAATAAAATGTTTACAATTGACCATTATATTATTAATAGTTTTGAGATTACCCTAACAAAGTGCCCCACACTGGGTAACTTAAATCAGGGGTCCCCAACCCCCAAGCCACAGACTGGTACCTGTCCATGACCTGTTAGGAACGGAGCTACACAGTAGGTGAGCTCTGGTGAGGGAGCGTTACAGCCTGAGCTCTGCCTCCTGTCAGATCAGCGGCAGCATTAGATTCTCACAGGAGTAGCACCCGATTGTGAACTGCACATGTGAGGGATCTAGATTGCATGTTTCTTATGAGAATCTAATGCCTGATGATCTGAGGTAGAACCATTTCATCGCAAAACCATCCCCTTGCACCCTTCCACCAAACCGTTGAAAAACTGCCTTCCATGAAACCAGCCCCTGGTGCCAAAACGATTAGAGACCATTGGCTTACATAACAGAAATATATTTTCTCACAGCTCTGGGTGCCAGAGGGCCAAGATCAAGATGTCAACAGGACTGGCCTATTCTGAGAACTCTCTCTTTGGCTTGTAGATGGCCATCTTCTTCTCCCTGTGTCTTCATCTCGCCTGCTCTCTGTATGTTTCTGTCTTAATCGCCTCTTCTTATAAGGACACCAGTCACATTAGATCAGGGGCCACACCAATGAGTGCCTTAGAGATTATAACCTTAATTACCTCTTTCAAGACCCTGTCTCCAATGACAGTCACATTCTGAGGTACTGGAAGTTAGGACTGCAGTGTATGAATTTTCTGGAAGCACAGTTCTGCCCACAACAGCTTCATAGAGACAGAATAGAGAAGGGTATTGTGCTGGATTCCACAATGTGGCTTGTTCTCTCTAGGCCAGTGAGGAAGGAGGTTACCTCTTTTATATCCTCAAATTTCACTCTTCCCAAATAGATATCCACACTCTTTAAATTGGGTTGACTATGAATTTGGAGTTTATCTTAAAATATCTTGTTGAAACCTAACTTTCTGATTTTGTGGAATTTTAATTTTTTTAATGGATTTAACCTAAGATCTACCTAAGGGCCAAGTCAACACTATAGACGCATATAATGATATCTAGTTACAAAGCTCTTTGAGAAAACCTATTTAGAAGTCTATAAAAGCTTCCTTCTTATAACTAGTCCACACAGGGACTCAAAGGCTCTATACAATCCCTAAAGTAGCTGAATATCAAGCCTAATAAATTCCAGGAGAGAGGTAATCTATTCAGAAAAAAAAGGGTATATTTCATCAACGGATTTTAAAAAGAAAGCTAAGTTCTTTATGATAACTTAAGTAGTTAATGGGATTTATTTAATAATCTGTTTACAATAATAACTCAACTTCTGTGGATATAAAATAGATTTCTTCAAGTTTACTAATTTATTTTAACTTGCAGAATTCTTTGGGCATTGAAGTAGATGAGAGGCTTATCTTCCTTTCTCAGGCTATGAATAAAGAGGAAGGAAAAAGTGAAGATTGATTTTTGTTGTATAGTCCTTTACATTTCTCAAAGTTTAACCTACTTAAAAAACCTCATAATCACAGAATAAAATTTTACAAGTGATAGGGCTCTTTAAGATCATCTAATCCAACCCTATAATTTATAAAAGTAGTAAATAAGACTGAAGAAGACAAAATGACTTAAACTACACATGGAACAATTTAACAGAAATATTTAAAACTTAACTATTTTGTTACACTACTTCAGTATGCTTGTTTAGAGGTTGTGCAAGCCAGTTGTTTTTATTATTTCAAATAATTTAAAGACTGTCACTTTGGACTCTTTCTTTTCTTTTTTTTTTTTTTTTTAGTCAAAGTAGAAAAATTAACTCCCCAAATGCTAGCACTCAGTGCATTAATTTGTGGATGATTCATCTCAAAATTACCTTCCCATGTATCTGCTGCAATTAACTTTGTCAAGTGTAAAAACAACAAAACAAAATAAATCTCTCATATGGCTTGAAAAAAAAATAGTATCAATAACCTAAAAATAAATTATTGTTTTAAAATTGTTTGCAAAATTAAGGAGTCAGAAGTGTATGGGAAGGCATTTAAAAGATTTCGAGTGGGGAGGTGACCTTAGGGCAACAGCATGGATTCATCTTCCACACTGGGGCACAGTGTAGAGTGTGGGTTCTCTGATAATTACCAGGTTGGGACAACAGGTATAAAACAGGGCTTTTCCTGTCCAACTTGGATATATGGTCATCCTGTTCTTTAGGAAGGTTAACCCAGCAGAGAGCAGTGGGATAGACTGGCCCTATCAGGGACTGATGAATATGCTGCAGGAGAGACAGGGGGCCCATGTATAGTTGGAAGCAGCACTTTCCTCAGGAACGTGGCAGAAGCAGCCCAGAGCGAGGTGGACAGCTGAGCTCCGTCTTCTCCTCTCCCTCTGTGACTCGCTGTGACAGCTGCCCTGTTGTCAAATGTGCACTGCCCCTGTGGCTTCTTGCATTTCTGAAATCTATGGTACAATTGCATTTTTCTTTTCTTTTTTCTTTTTCCTTTTTTTTTTTTTTTTTGAGACGGAGTTTCACTCTTGTTGCCCAGGCTGGAGTGCAAACGGCACAATCTCAGCTCACTGCAACCTCTGCCTCCTGGGTTCAAGGGATTCTCCTGCCTCAGCCTCCCAAGTAGCTGAGATTATAGAAGCACACCACCACGCCTAGCTAATATCTGTATTTTCATATTTCATCACATTGGTCAGGCTGGTCTCGAACTCTGGACTTCAGTTGACCCACCCTCCTTGGCCTCCCAAAGTACTGGGATTACAGGTGTGAGCCACCATGACCAGCCTGATTGCATTTCTAAACAGTAAGTAATATATTTCATAATGAGAAACAGTGACCCTTTCTACATGGTGAGATACACCACACTGGTACTTGGAGTTAGGCCACCCTGCCTCTTAGAGATCCTCCATGTGCCTCTTCTGACCCATTGTGCTGTGTGTACTGGGAAGGAGATGACCATGGGGAGGGAAGAACTGTGTTCTAGAAATCCCAGAGAGCTTGTGGAGAAGCCAGAAGCCATCCCTGCTGGCTGGAGAGATCAGCCGGGGACAAAGCCCAGCACATGATCATGATATGTAGGTCAGAGTATTAGAAATTGAGGTTTCTGGCAATACTAAATACTTAGCACTCCTGATTAGAACTTAATTGCAAACTGTTTCTAATCAAATCCTCCCTAACTACAGATACTTTTGCCCCAATATTTGTTTGGGTTGTTTTTCTTTTCTTTATTTTTACATTGCTGAGGAAGTTATTATACATTCAACATCCACATTCTCAAACATCATTTCCAGAAATAGCTCTCGCTTACGTCCTCTAATCACAAATTACACAGATTTCTAGCAGCAGGGCACCCCCAGAAGCAATTCAGTGTTGATATTTTTGCCAGTGGTTACAAGTAACACCTGAGTCTGAACAAATAAACATTACAACACAATCTGGTCTAAATCTACAGTGTCCCAAGCTGAAAATCGTGCGGCTTCTCTGTCCTGAGCTGAAAATCATGCGGCTTCTCCGAGACGGTAAAGTGAAGCTTGAGCTATGAGGCAGACAGGGCTCTGCCTGTCCACTGTCTTCCCCCGTGACTGTAGACCAGGATCTGGCAGTTGAGACAACATTGGCTTTCCAGGTCTGTCAGCAGCAGGGGGCACATCTGTGCGGGAAATTACTCACATGCTCCTGAGGCCTGGCTAATTTATGATTTTTTTTTTCTTCCAAATAAGCTGAAATATGTATGTGGCAGTGATCTAACCCACTGCCTGCTTCCTGTTGAGACAGCAATGGGCATTTTTCCGATTTCCTTCGTTGTCTTTCTCAGTGTCGTATCAGATTCCACAGATCTCTTCTAGGTCAAATGTTTTTTTACATTAATCTGCCTTCATATTTAAGTGGAATAAGAAGGGCCTCTGAAAAAACTTCATATATAAAACCATATATTTCCAGTTGTAAATCCTTCCATATCTAGCCATGGACTTGTGATAGCCAATGAGGGTTTTTTCCGAGAACCTCTTCCACACACTCAGCCTGAACTTACCCTGTTCTCATCTTCAGGCGACACCGTGGGCATGACTGTGTATTTCCCACTCTATCCTGATACCAAGTTTTTGAGTACCTAGTTGAGTAAACGACGGTGACCTCTGTCCCTTTCTCTTCCCCTAGCCAGAACCAAACACGTAAAGATCACATTATAGCTTCATAAAGTATAAAGAGGTGTATCCCAAGTGGCTAGTTTCCAGTGGTGACCTCCTTCTCTTGAGTTTCCCTTTTAAGTGAAAGCGTGGACTCTGCACACAGGCAGGGGCTTGCACACTGCTAGACTGCCAGTGCTTGCACAGTTCCTGACACACAGCAGGGACTCGGGGTGTGCAATCTAAATACAGCAGGACTCGTGAGCTCATGTATGCCTGTTCTGTTTTGTAAATAGCTGTCCTTCAGGCCTCACACGGGCACCTTTTTAAAAGTCTACTTGCACTAATTATATCATTTCACCCATCCTGAATTTCCGAAGATAACTGACTATTATTTTTACCCAATAAACCAAACCCCAGTCATTTTCCTTAAGTGGGACTCAGCAGAAGGAACTGCTCTACTGTGATATTAAACCAATGTCATAGATTTAACTATGCAGGAATATTTTCCTGCTAGTGGTCTCCACCAATCATCATCATGGGAAGCTGCTAAACCTAAAAATAAAGGTTGTGTATCAGTGTATGCATATCGCAAACATCTATGGACTTGCCTGTTCTCAAGCAGGACGGTGTGTGCCTATGTTTTGGATACCTTACCCGGATGGTTATTTGAATGTTGAACTTTGGGATTGCCTGTGGGAAATCCCCATGCCTTTGAACTTACAGACTCCTTCGCGGGTTATCGTTCCACTTGCTTAATTAGGAAATGATCACTGTGGTTAAAAGCACAGAACCTGGGACCCAGCAGAACTGGATTGAAATCCTAATGGCTTTCCCTCCCTAAAATTTATTTCCTTCTACAAAAAGTAAGAGAGAAGACCAATAATAGAATTAACTTCATACGGTTGTTGAATGGAATAAATTTGATAGAGGATACATAAAGTTTTCGGCACTGAGCCTAATATAGAGTGGACATTCAATAACTATTAGCCTCAGCATTATTGCTAGAGTCTCAAAGAACTAATCATTATTAAAATAACCATTCATGCACATAAATGCTTTATACTCCTAGAAAGCGCAAATCAATTTAAAGAAAAAAATAGCTTTAAACATTTTGATAGACCACTGGTAGTCAGTTTACAGCAGAAGAGGGAGTAAGATTATTTAGTTAAACAGTAAACAGAACTGAGGCATTAGGCTAAATGGAACGACAAAGGATGAGAAAAGACAACTTGAAAATAACTTTGATTTTGCATAAATTAATAAATGTTAACATGCCTGTTTGAAACACAGTATCTGAGTGTTATGATATTTTATCAACCAAAGCTGCAAATCCTGACATTTCTCCCTAATGTATAAATGGCAGATGTCATTTGTATGTGCAGCATTCATGTGTGAATCCAGATTCCTAGAATTTCTTTGGAAAACACAAAATATTTTGCTCAATATTTCAGCAAGTATAACTCTAATCTATTTTGGTGGGGTATTCATTTCTTTAAACTTTAAATACATATGAGTAATAAAATCAGACAACAGTGATCCTTATTTTCAATTTATGTGAAAAATAATAGAGGTTAAAATATTCAACATTGAAGTCTATTGCTTATTTTTATTTTTTTCTAGTTCTTTCTTACCATAAATAATATTAAGAAGGTGAATAAACATGTGCCATTGAATAATCATCAGTGAACCATATTTAATATTAAGAAGTATACAGGCAGGCATGGTGGCTCATGCCTGTAATCCCAGCACTTTGGGAGGCCGAGGTGGTGGGCAGATCACCTGAGGTCAAGAGTTCAACACCAGGCTGGCCAACATGGTGAAACACCGTCTCTACTAAAAGGCATGGTGGTGCATACCTGTAATCCCAGGTACTTGGGAGCCTGAGGCAGGAGAATCACTTGAACCCAGGAGGCAGAGGTTACAATGAGCTGAGATCCTGCCATTGCACTCCACCCTGGGCGACAAGAGCAAAACTCCGTCTCAAAAAAAAAAAAAGTATAAAACATGAATTACAGATTTGAACCTATTAATACTGAATGCCACAATTGTGAATTTTTAATTTGCATCTTTATGTTATTTGCCTTGGATTTGTTCACTGAAAGCTGTTATGTTGTTAGTTATAATTCAGCTGCCACCATATTTTTCTTTTATAATACTTATCAAAACTGAAATGAAATAATAAATTCTAATAGTGTTTGTTTAATACATTCCTTCTCTCCCCAACTCTAAAATCCAAGGGACAGATCTCGCTTATTTATTTTGTATTTTCATTGTTTAGCATAGTTCTTGATTCCCAGTAGACACTTAACACGTATCTCTCAAGTAAATAATCAAAGACAATGTAGACACAGAAACATATCTGCGTTTTTACCCTGTCTTTCCTAACAAAGGCAAACACACAAACTGATGCTTGAGCAAAGTTAAAAGAAACTGCCGAAGGATCTCTAAATTTATAGCTCACAAGCCTATGAGAAATTATGACCTTTACACTCATTAACTATCCTGCCGATACCAGTAACTCCTGTGGTCAGATGCAAAGGTAAGATAGGCATGGGCTTGATGTACTCCTCTCCACAGTTTTCTATGATTATGGAAACTTTTGCTGTGAGATCATATTCAGTTCTGATGAATCTTTAAAGTGTGTCTGTTAGTCTCTCAGGCTGCCACAACAAAGCACCAAAGATTGTGTGTTTAAACAATGGAAATATATTTTCTCACAGCTCTGGAGTCGAGAAGTCCAAGATGAAGGTGTCAGCAGAGTTGGTTTCCTCTGAAGTCTTTCCTTGACTTGGAAATGGTCCTCTTCTCCCAGTATTTTCATGCGCTCTTCTCTCTCTGTGTGTGTGTGTGTGTGTGTGTGTGTGTGTGCCTGTGTCCTAATCTGTTTTTATAAGAACACCAGTCATATTGGATTAGGGCCTACCCTAACACCTCACTTTAAGTCACTTACCTTTTTCAAGAGCTTATATCCAAGTACAGTCATATTCTCAGGTCCTGGGGGATAGGACTTTAACATATGATTTTGGGGAAGGGATACAATTCAGCCAGTAACAGTGTTCCATGCTTAAACAAATTTACAAGAAAAAAAATGACGCCATCAAAAAGTGGGCAAAGGACATGAGCAGACACTTCTTAAAAGAAGACATTTATGTGGCCAAAAAACTTGAAAAAAAGCTGATCATCAGTGATCACTAGAGAAATGCAAATCAAAACCACAATGAAATACCATCTCACACCAGTCAGAATGGCAATTATTAAAAAGTCAGGAAACAATAGATGCTGGTGAGACTGTGGAGAAATAGGAACACTTTTACATTGTTGGTGGGAGTGTAAATTAGTTCAACCATTGTGGAAGACAGTGTGGCAATTCCTCAAGGATCTAGACCCAGATATACCATTTGACCCCACAATCCCATTACTGGGTATATACCCAAAGGATTATAAATCATTCTACTCTAAAGACACATGCACACTTATGTTTATTGCAGCATTATTCACAATAGTAAAGACTTGGAACAACCCCAAATGCCTATCAGTGATACACCGGATAAAGAAAATGTGGCACACATACACCATGGAATACTATGCAGTCATAAAAAGGAATGAGTTCATGTTTTTTGCAGGTACATGGGTGAAGCTGGAAACCATCATTCTTAGCAAACTAACATAGGAACGGAAAAACAAACCACCACGTGTTCTCACTCATAAGTGGGAGTTGAACAATGAGAACACACAGACACAGGGAGGGGAACAACACACACTGGGGCCTGTGGGGAAATGGGGGACAAGTGGGAGGAGAGCATTAGGACAAATACCTAAAGTATATAGGGCTTAAAACCTAGATGATGAGTTGATAGGTTCATTAAACCACCGTGGCACATGTATACCTATGAAATGAACCTGCACATTCTGCATATGTATCCCAGAACATAAAGTACAATTTAAAAAATTTTTTAAAAATTACTGTGGCCTTGTAGTATAGTTTGAAGTCAGGTGGCATGATGCCTCCAGCTTTGTTCTTTTTGCTTAGGATTGTCTTGGCTATACGGGGTCTTTTTTGGTTCCATATGAAATTTAAAGTAGTTCTTCTAATTCTGTGAAGAATATCAGTGGTAGCTTGATGGGGATAGCATTGAATCTATAAATTACTTTGGGCAGTATGGCCATTTTCACGATATTGATTCTTCCTCTCCATGAACATGGAATGTTTTTCCATTTATTTGTGTCCTCTCTTATTTCCTTGAGCAGTGGTTTGTAGTTCTCCTTGAAGAGGTCCTTCACATCCTTGTAAGTTGTATTCCTAGGTATTTTATTCTCTTTGTGGCAATTGTGAATGGAAGCTCACTCATGATTTGCCTCTCTGTTTGTCTATTATTGGTGTATAGGAATCCCTGTGATTTTTTCACATTGATTTTGTATCCTGAGACTTTGCTGAAGATGCTTATCAGCTTAAGGAGATTTTGGGCTGAGATGATGGGGTTTTCTAAACATACAGTCATGTCATCTGCAAACAGAGACACTTTGACTTCATCTCTTCCCATTTGACTACCTTTATTTCTTTCTCTTGCCGGATTGCCCTGGCCAGAACTTCCAATGCTACGTTGAATAGGAGTGGTGAGGGAGGGCATCCTTGTCTTGCGTGGTACTGGTAGCAAAACAGATATATAGAAGAGTGGAACAGAACAGAGGCCTCAGAAATAACGCCACATATCTACAGCTGTCTACTCTTTGATCAACCTGACAAAAACAAGAAAAGGGGAAAGGATTCCCTATTTAATAAATGGTGTTGGGAAAACTGGCTAGCCATATGCAGAAAACTGAAACTGGACCCCTTCCTTACACCTTATAAAAAAAATTAATTCAAGATGGATTAAAGACTTGCACATAAGACCTAAAATCATAAAAATCCCTAGAACAAAACCTAGGCAATACCATTCAGGACATAGGCATGGGCAAAGACTTCATGACTAAAACACGAAAAGCAATGGCAACGAAAGCCAAAATTGACAAACAGGATCTAATTAAACTAAAGAGCTTCTGCACAGCAAAAGAAACTATCATCAGAGTGAACAGGCAGCCTACAGAATGGGAGAAAATTTTTGCAATGTACCTATCTGACAAAGGGCTAATATCTAGAATCTACAAAGAACAGATTTACACGAAAAAAATAAACAACCCCATCAAAAAGTGGGCAAAGGATACGAACAGACACTTCTCAAAAGAAGACATTTGTGTGGTCAACAAACATATGAAAAAAAGCTCATCACTAGTTATTAGAGAAATGCAAATCAAAACCACAATGAGATACCATCTCATACCAGTTAGAATGGCAATCATTAAAAAGTCAGGAAACAACAGATGCTGGAGAGGATGTGGAGAAATAGGAACGTTTTTACACTGTTGGTGGGAGTGTAAATTAGTTCAGCCATTGTGGAAGACAGTGTGGCAATTCCTCAAGGATCTAGAACCAGAAATACTGTTTGACCCAGCAATCCCATTACTGGGTGTATACTCAAAGGATTATAAATCATTCTACTCTAAAGACACATGTACACGTATGTTTATTGCAGCACTATTCACAATAGCAAAGACTTGGAACCAACCCAAATGCCCATCAATGATAAACAGGATAAAAAATGTAGCACATATACACCATGGAATACTATGCAGCCATAAAAAAGGATGAGTTCATATCCTTTGTGGGGACATGGATGAAGCTGGAAACCATCATTCTCAGCAGACTAACATAGGAACAGAAAACCAAATACCACATGTTCTCACTCATAAGTGGGAGTTGAACAATGAGAACGCATGGACACAGTGAGGGGAACATCACACACTGGGGCCTGTTGGAGTGGGCGGTTAGGGGAGGGATAGCATTAGGAGAAATACCTAATGTAGAATATGGGTTGATAGGTGCATCAAACTAACATGGCACATGTCTACCTATGTAACAAACCTGCACGTTCTGCATATGTATCCCAGAACTTAAAGTATATATATATTAAAAGAATAAAACTTGGTTTTTATGACATGGAAATAAAAACAATTTTTGCATTGTAAAAATTTTTTTCAAATGGTAGAATTTAAAAAAAAAAAGTTCCATGATCAGATTGGTTTGAGAAATACTTCAGGATACCAAATTTAGTAATTGCTTTAATATGCCACTATGCATTAGGAATCTCCAAGAAAAGACTACAGGATTCTGGCTTTGCTGAAAACAAAAACCGAAAAACTTCTTCCCCACCCCAATTGCTAACACCTTTAACATCCCAGCAGATTTTTCTTGGAGCACCGGCTGGGTAGAGCACAGCGGTGGCCTGGTGCTGTGCGAATGGCCCTGCATTTCACTAGTGTTGTTTGAGGGCTGCTGATTGACCTCTGCCGGATCCTAAGCAGCCCCCCTGGTGAGCAATTATTTCCAACTCCATACCATGTCCAAAATGTGCTCTTAATTGAGGCAAGACTTTTCTTTCTGTATTTAATAATTCTTTATTAAATCATGACTTTACATTTTTGTGTCGTACCAACCAGTTGGTACCAATTTTTCCAGCAGCTTTCTCCAGTTTTGGAAGTACTATTGGAATATTTCTCTTTCTCCGTAACTATTGGCATTTGATAGCATTTTTTGCAGCTAATTATCTCATTGATTGAAAGGAATGAAGGAAGGGATCCAATGAGATGCTTCTTGGAGACAAGAAAACACAAATGTACACCTGTGAATAGAGTTTCCACGTAAAATAGCTGTCCAGCCTCCATGGACTCATTATGGACTCATTATGCGGGCAAACTCGCTAAGCTCTTTGGGACATTAGTGCATTTAATAATGATGTTAGCAACTTTTCCTCAACTATTGCATATGTACAGTGGGTCCTTAGCAGAGTGGGGGCATTGTGAATTAATCCCTATTTAATGAGAAATATTTGAAGGTGATGAGAGTCATCTGCTGCTGATGGGAAAATTCTGCCTTGATAGATTATTTTTGGAACATTAAAGAATCTACGCAATCAAGAGACTTGACTATTTAGGACAGGACAATTTCGTAAGAAATTGAAATAAAATACAGGATTTATACTCAATTATTTTCATCACCTATAAAATGTCCTGTATTTGCTTTAAGAGTTTTAAATTTTCACACTTTCTTGCTTTCATCAGACCTCAGTAGCCTGTACTAAATCAAATGGCTAGATGCTGAGTTTTGGCTGAAGGGTGTTTTTAGTAGGGTGATAGCCAATGGCTATATTTGAGAAAATTTATTTTAGATTAATTTATAGTATATTTCACTTCAAACTGTCTAGAGAGAGCTATGGAAATATGTTTATATGTGACACGTGCTGCAGCATTCTCACCAACGTGATGCAGAATTTCCACAGCTACCTCATGATTTAGATAGAAGTCATAATTAAAATATATTAGGTGTTAGAAAATGTTTGGATGCTCAAAAATAAATTATTATAATACAAGTTATTATTATCATTTCTTTATGCTTGATCTCATCACTGTTAGAAAGTACTCAGAAATTGACTGATGGAAAAGGAAAAGAAGTTACTATATGAAAAAGACATCTGCACCTGTATGTTTATCACAGCACAATTCACAATTGCAGAGATATGAAATGAACCTAAGTGCCCATCAGCCCATGAGTGGATAGAAAAAATCTGGTATATATATGTCATGGAATAGTACTCAGCCATAGAAAAGAACAAAATAAGTCTTTTGCAGCAACTTGGATGGAGCTGGAGGCCATTATTCAAAGAGAAGTAACTCAAGAATGGAAAACCAAATACCCTAAGTTCTGACTTATAAGTGGGAGCTAAGCTATTGGCATGCAAAAGCACACAGAGTGGTAAAATGGACATTGGAGACCAGAAGTGGGGAGGTGAAGTGGAGAAGGGTTAAAAACTACATATTGGGTACAATGTACATGCCTCCAGTGGCAGGTGCAGTAAAATTTCAGATTTCGCCACTATACAATTCATCCATATAAAAACACTTATACCCCTAAAGCTACTGAAAAAAAAATTAACTGGTGGAAATAAATAATTAAAATATCTTATGTTGCTTTTAATCTATCTACTACTCTGTTCTGTTCTTTGGAATACAAATAAAAAGTATTTAACCTCTGGACTTTTTGTAACTGTAAATTTGCAAAGCTACTTAATTTTTTATTGTGATGGCAACAGTGTTGATAATCTATACACATTTTCAGAGTAAATTAATCATATTAAGAATTTTGTCAGAAAATAAAATATAATTCCACTTTTGTCAACAAAACAAATCTACTTTTGTCAGAAACAAATCAATCTCTATTTAAAAGTACAAAGTATTTCTCTGTCAGAAACAAATCAATCTCTATTTAAAAGTACAAACACACCTCTCAATTTCTGTGTAGGTTGTTTTTGTTCCTTAGCTCCATGTGAAGTTATGTGGCTGATGATGAGAGAATAGTAAGTTTGTGGAGCTTAGAGCCCAAAGACCTGGGAGCAGGCCCAGATTCTACTATAAACTTTGAACAAATCGTTTACTCTGACTGAACCCCAGTTTTTCTAACTGTGTAATGAGAATGACATCCCTTACAACTTTCAAAACATAGTAAGAGGAAATGTCTGAGGCTTTGTTGAGGACGGATGGACAGGTCCCAAGAAGCAGACAAATAGTCTTTTAAAGACAAACAATGCAATGGAAACCTTCTTTCCTAAATGCATGACTTGCTAACTTAAAAAAAAAAAAAAGGCAATGATATTTCACTTATGTCTAACTCACAATCCCTGACTGATCAAGTTTCCTAGCGTAGTGATAGATAAGGAGAGTTTAGAGCTAGGATATAAGAGTGATGATCAAATAGGTGAGAAATTCTAGACTGGGATTTAGAGATTGGATACTGACAGAGTCAGTCTGAGAAATAAGGGCTGATATGGTTTGGCTGTGTCCAATCCAGATCTCATCTTGAATTGTAGTTCCTATTATCCCCATGTGTCATGGAAGGGTCTCAGTGGGAGGTAACTAAATCATGGGGGTGGTTTTTCCCATGCTGCTCTCATGACAGTGAATAAGTCTCACGAGATCTGATGGTTTCATAAAGGGCAGTTCCCCTGCACACGCCCTCTTGCCTGCCACCATGTAAAGCTTGCCTTTGCACCTCCTTCACCTTCCACCATGATTGTGAGGCCTCCCCAGCCATGTGGAACTGCGAGTCCATTAAACCTCTTTTTCTTTACAGATTACCCAGTCTCAGGTATTTCTTTATAGCAGTATGAAAATGAACTAATACAAGGGCAAAGGAAATCATGTGTCTCCGTGATCCAGCCTCAGATGTGTGTGCTTCCCTTAGAGCAATTCCATACAAAGTAGGGTCACCTAGTGCTCAGGAATCATGGAGTGAGTCCATGACTTTAGGAACTGGGGATATTGGCAGGCATTGCTGTCATTCTTCATCTCCAGTACAGGATGCATTTTGACCTATATGTAAAATGTTAGTATCATATTAATCTAGTAAGTTGTGTGTATGCACGTGTGCATATGTCTTTTTGTACGTGTGTTTGTGTGTGTGGGTAAAATCTGAGAAAACACTTTCTTTACTAGAAGAGATTCCCAGGCCATCCTCCAAAGAGAAATAAGAACCTGTAGACACTAAATATACAGTGGCTTTTTCCTCCTGTTTTTCAAACGAGTGAGAAAGGATCACTTTAAACTACGAGACATTAAAACAGAAGAGAAAACATTGTGCCATCCGTTCTTATCCATATGTCTTCCTGGGGAAGCCCATTTCTAAGTTTTTTGGCAAATAGTGATTCAGATTTGTTAGAAATTTTAAGTATTAAGGTAGCCAAATGAATCCTTTCTTTTAAAAAAATCATTTAGTAACCATATAAAAAGGTAACTTTTATAAAATTTAAAGTTTTAAGTGATATAGGAAAAATAATAAAAGTATTTTTAAATGTGTTTCTGATTTCTTAGCTTCCTGTATCTACATGTCAATTTAACATTGGTAATTAAATAAGCATATTAGTAAAATCTACATAATAAAATTTTATGGGACTTAAATTTTTATATTGGAGTTAATCTGAATGTCCCATTATTTCGTGTGTGTGTGTGTGTGTGTGTGTTATTTAAAATTCCCATGGGATAAATTATAAAAATAGAAACAAAGAAGAACATATTAGTTATTCATATACCTGTGCATCTGAAATTAGCCATTTTCCTCACCAAATACATAACGATTTCCGAGATGAAGAGCAGTTAATCCAATGGCCTCCTAAATACTAAACTCCATTAAGCTTGCCTCTGAGCAATGGCCACCGTCATGAGTGCATCCTCTAGAGTTGTTTATCGTTAATGTCCATATAAAGTATACTGATTTATGATAACTTCCAAAAGACAATCATAGGGAAGCCAATTAGCTGAGGAAAGGAGATGACCTACATAAAGGATTGGCCAACATTTCTGCAAAGGGCCAAGTAGTAAATAATGTTCTGCATTGCAAACCATAGTATCTCTGTCGCAGCTACTCCATCAGCTCTGCCCTATAGCATGAAAATAGCCAGAGACTATAGGTACAGAAATGGCCTGGGTTGGAGTTGGCCTGCAAGCCTTAGTTTGCTCTCAGGGGTCCTGTAAGATAGGTGAATAATTTTAATTTCTAATGACACTGTTGCACCTGAAAGAGCTGTGGCTCCGTAAAGGTCTGTAGCTGTATTTTTACACTATTTACTACTTGGCCCTTTGCAGAAAGTTGGCCAATCCTTTATGTAGGTCATCTCCTTTCCTCAGCTAATTGGCTTCCCTATGATTGTCTTTTGGAAGTCATCATAAATCAGTATACTTTATATGGACATTTCATATATGTATGAAAACTGAAAAATAATGTAATCAGTCATCTGGATACTGTGAGCAAAGGCCAAACATCTGGGTGTTTGGAAATCTAAACTAAAATTTGAAAACAACCTATTATGTTATCATTATGATTACTGCTAAGCATTTATGTACTGCATTCCAAGAGTGATCTCAACATATTTAAAAAACTGGAGACACAATGAAAGAATACCTTTTTTCTGTTCCCTTTGAATCTGATATTTGAAAACAAAGGGCAATGGAGGGGGAAAGTGTTTCTAGTAAAAGGCAATATATTTCTTAATATCAGATACTCTTTTAAAACCATCACAATGAAAACCATAAAAGCACGGAGTGCATTTGATATCAACCAGTTTGCAAATTACAGATTCTTCGTTAGGACATCTAAGCAGCCCCAAGAGGACACACCTGTGGCCACCAGCCCTGTCCTTCACTGCGCAAGCCCGTTCTGAGTTCTGATGCTGGAACGGAAACCTTCAAAGAGAGTAGCTACTTCAGAAGGAGGGATGAGCTGAGTCATGTTGTTCCAGCTTGAGTGGTGGTTGTTAATCTTTAGTGGTAGAATATGGAAACTATGCCCTGCAGCAAAGTTCTTCCGGTGATTTATCCTCCTTTTCAAAACAATATTGGGAGGCCAGGCTGCCTCCATATTGAATTCTAGAATGAAAACTGACCAACTCTGTTATTCAGAGTCTAGGGAAAAGAAATATGAGGATTGCTTTGCATTTGCATTTTGCAAATGCAGAAACACAGAGTCCTTGTTTGTATGCTGGTGGGATGAACTCCAGCCCCTCACACTTAACAGTAGAAGCTCCTTTCCCATGATTTTATGGTAGAAGAAAGCTGTTGACTGCCCAGGCCTCTTGTGGGCACCTGCGCCATTCCTTCTAGGGCTACGCTCACCATGCACTCCAACACTCCGCCCTTGCTCTGGCTCTGTTCTTGTCTGTGTATGTCCTCACCTCCTCAGGTACTGTCATTGGGAGGGACCCCTTTTTCCCTGGAGGGTCCTCCCAGAAACTGATCTGGATCCCATCCCATCCTGTCTTCTGAGAGGGCTCTGTTAATTCTCCCGTCTTACCCTCCCTTTCACTTTTCTTATATAATCACTTAAACTCGGTGCAGCCTCTCCCATCTCTCTTTCTCCCCTTCCCTCTAGGTCAAGCCCCATGCAAGACACCTCACCGGCTCCTCCTTGTCTCCTGGATGTTTGTGGGTTTCCTCCACAACATCCAATTTCAGTTTTCCTGTTTCCTTTCAACTGAATTATCTCCTCTGAGCCTTATTTATACTTTTCTTTTTGAGAACTTGACCACACCCCAAGATCTAGTGGTAGTTCTGGATTTCTCCCCATCAAAAAAATGACTGGTTAGGAAAGGGAATGCCTGGCTCCACACAGACCAGTGAAGAAAGGATGTATACCAGAACTTGAATGGGTTCCAGGAAGGATTCAGCTCCTTTCCCCTATCATGGTTCTGAACCCTGACTCTAGAATGAATGTTCTCCTCCCTGTGAGATGCGTTCTTGAGAACTCTCATGTTACAGCAACCTGGGTACACTCACCCTGCACCCCCAAACTCCACCCTTGCTCTGGCTGTCCTTGTCATCTAAAGAGCTTTTAGAAAATATAGATGCCTACACACCCCTCCCTCACCCCGCAAATCCCAATGTCATGGTCTGGGGTATTAAGTGCTCTTGTTGAACTAGGCTGCCGTCCTGCTGCAGTACTGTCTCCCTGATGGCAAGGATACCTCTTACTCAACTTTGCTTCCCCATCCCACTGAATAGGGTCAGACACATGGTAGGTCTTTTCATATCTTTTCATAAAATAATTTTTTATTTTTTCCTAAAATAATTTTTTAGAAAAATTTCATAATATAATTTTTTTAGAAATATCTTTTCATAAAATAATTGTTTAGGTTATTAGCATCAGTCTTCCTGTTGTGAAGATTTCTTTTTAATTACATCATTGTGTATGAGTTACACTGAGAGAGCCCAATCTCAGGTTGCTGTAACATGACAGCTCTCAAAAACCCGTCGCACAGGGAGAAGAACATTCATTCTAGAGTCCGACGGCCCCAGCTTGGAATTCCACCCCTGCCACTGTTAGGCAGTTGGATGTTGGGTGATTTACTTAACCTCTCAGAAGAAACCTCTAAGTATCATTTTACTTAGCTGTGAAAATTAATAATTCAGCAACAGTGAATGCCTATTAAGGACTTGCTTGGTGGTTGTCAGTTTATTCTTTCTCTTATCTGAGGCTCACAGCTCTATGAGGAAGTAATGTAATTGTCACCATCACCACTTTCCATGGTTTACACGTTTCGAAATCTGAGACGAAAGACTTTCCAGATTTTAAGAGTAAAGAAATTCCAGAGCCCTCACTCATCCCCACCAAGCTCTACTTCCCCTCAAGGGAGAAAGCAGCAGGGACTTATCTGAGCTGTCGGGAGTATGAGCTGAACATCTCCAAGGTCCTCATTTCCCCCTTATCCTTATGGTGCCTGAATTAGCTGATCTCTAATTTCTTAGTTACAAGAACTGCCAACCTCTCAGTTAACTTCTATCTTGGGAGTGGACACGAGAGCCTAACATTTGAGACCAAGCTCTGTTTGCTGCCTCAGTAAAAACCATTTTCTGTAGGGTTTGGTGTGGACCAGCTTTCAACCAAATCATGTCCCCGAAAACATGGAAAAGTGTGACCCAGTGTGGTGGCTCACACCTGTAAACCCAGCACTTTGGGAGGCTGAGTCAGGCAGATCACAAGGTCAGGAGACCGAGACCATCCCAGCCAACATAGTGAAAGCTGTCTCTACTAGAAATACAAAAAAAAAAAAAAAAAAAAAAAAATTGCTGGGCATGGTGGCGCATGCCTGTAGTCCCAGCTTCGCAGGAGGCTGAGGCAGGAGGATCACTTAAACCCAGGAGGCAGAGGTTGCAGTGAACCAAGATCGCACCATTGCACTCTGGCCTGGGTGACAGCACGACTCCGTCTCAAAAACACAACAAAACAAAACAAAAAAAGAAAAAAGAAAGAAACATGCAAAAGTGGCATGTGCAGACCCAGGCAATGAGGGCAAGAGGCTGCTTTCCAGGGCAGCTTGACCAGCCTTTCCTCCCTAGAAATTCCTGTAAGCCCTGGATTGAGAAGCCTGGATATTTCTCCATTCCACATTCCAGTGGGTCTCATTATTTTAATTATCGTACTTAGCACAATAGCAGTTTTCCCCCATTTTTCTATTCTAAACAGGATGAACATTTGAGCTGATTGCTCTTTTTTTTTCTTTTTTTTCTTTTTCTTGCAGGGTGTTAGTATAGTAATATTATCCCACCCTTTCATATGGCTTAGCAGGTACCATACACTGTTCTCATCACTGTAGATGTGCATTAGCTCATATCTCAAAATAACCCGATTTGCCCCCATTTTATGATGAGGACACTGAGGCACACAGAGATAGAATAGCGGTTCCCAGATGTTAGTGTGCATAGTAAGTCACCTAGAAGGCTTGTTGAAATAGATCTCTGGGTCTCACCACCAGGGTTTCTGATTTGGGAGGGCCACAGTGGGGCCTGAGAATTTGTATTTCTAGCAGGTGCCCAGGTGATGCTTATGACCATCCTACCATTCCAGGGACCCTTGAGATAGATTAAGTTGTCCAGGGCCACGCAGTCAATAAAACATAAAGGCTGGATTCAAACCCAAGGAATCAACCCTTAAATGTGTTTGCATTACCTCTTGTGATAACTAGACAGGTCTAATATGCCTCACAAGAAGAATGCCTGTTGCCATATAAACCATTTTCTATTTTTCTGCAAATAAATGTGCATGTCTTTGTGGGTGTATGTGCTTATTTGTGGATGAGTAGACACATTTGCATTATAACCAGACATTCCACTGAGTCCAATGTGTGTCAACAGAGAATATCTATTAGCAAATTCTTTAATCATTCCCATACTTAATTTAACAAGTATAATCATTAGTTTGTTTCAATAACAGATCTCTGAGCTCATCACAGTCATTATAACCTGTCATTTGGAAATAATGGGTTTATGTTTAAAAGCATGTGTAATCTCACACACACTTCCTAGAAGAAAATCAGACTCTATAATTTGACCTAATGACAAGTGTAATTAATGCTGTAGATTTGTAGACTCTTAGTTATCAAATTCAACCTCTCATCAGATTCATAAATTTTGAGATCTGTGAATGTGGTACTGGTAGCCATTGCTTGAAGGCTTCCCAAGTTATCTGAGTCACTTGTGGGCAGCTCTGCTGCTCTAGTGGCTTGAAAGCTCTTTCGCTCAGTTAACCCAGACCTGCCTTCCTGTGAGTTTCATCTGCCCTAAACCTGTGCCCTCCAGCAAGCCGTACTGATGTCTCACATGAGACCATCTCAAGTGTACAAAGATGCCACCCCAAGGATTCTAGCCTTCAATGACCCAGCCTGTGTCTTCAGTGACTCCTCAGAGACCCACACCCTCTTTCTGCCTCCAGTTCCACCTGCCCTGAGCACACTTCAACCTGGCGTTGTCTCCCCTTTCAAATACAGTGTCCCAAAGTGAATGAAATGTTCCAGCAAATATCCAAGAACGAGAATCCTAACACTTGATCTGGAAATGGATACTGAGATTAAACGTAGGCCATTTTAGCCGGGCACGGTGGCTCACACCTGTAATCCCAGCACTTTGGGAGGCTGAGGCGGGCGGATCACTTGAGATCAGGAGTTCGAGACCAGCCTGACCAACGAGACCAGCCTGACCAACATGTTGAAACCCTGTCTCTACTAAAAATATAAAAATTAGCCAGGCGTGGTGGTGTGCACCTGTAATCCCAGCTACTCAGGAGGCTGAGGCAGGAGAATCTCTTGAACCCGGGAGGCAGAGGTTGCAGTGAGCAAAGATCATGCCACTGCACTCCAGCCTGGGCGACAGAGCAAGACTCCATCTCAAAAAAAAAAGTAGACAATTTTTACTGGCAGTTTCTTAAATGCATTTTGAAAATGTGTTGCTCCCACCTGACTGTGGCTTATTTTCTCAGATGCGGTCCTTGGCACTTCCCAGCCCCCTCTGTGACGCCAAGGTTTTTGTTTGTTTGTTTTGCTTGTGACCATGGCACCCTCTACTGTTCTCCAGAGTTGCTAAAGTGCCTTTCTCAAGAAAGTTCCAGATTGAAAACTTAATTAAAATAGAAAAAAAAGTTAAAAGGTTTTCTATAGCTTCAATTAGCTATTAAAAAGCTAAGTGCAATTCAAAGGAAAATGTACCGTCTATTGATTTAAAACAATAGCAATTTTCTTTCTCATGGAAGACCAACCTTCTAAGCTTCCTTTATCGGTATTGCTTGGTCTAAAATAATCCAGTCTCATCCAGTGAGTCATGTTGGAAAACACTGGATGTTTTTTACATTTTTTACACTAGATATTTGGAATTGATCTAGCAGAAGAGTTTCAGGGTCCTCTCAGTAGTTTTTGAAAGCTGTTTCCTGAATCATAAACTTTCATAGCTTGAAGACAGTTTTAAAATTGTCAGGCCAATCTTTTCAGTTTTGAAACCAAGATTCTGAGAAGCTAGAAGAGTTTCCAAAATGCACAAGCAGTGTCAAAGCCAGTGTGTGAGTTTTAGATGTGAACCTAATTCATTGTGATATGTTTTTATTTTCATAAATCAAATATATTAATTTTGGAACATGAGATATTATAAACTTTCTGGGTTTTTTATTTTAAGCCAAAGTAAATAATAAACATTTAGTTAAAATTTCACAGTAATTTAATTATTTTGGCATTTAGTTAGTAAAATCCATAAGCTATGATGGATGCCTTAAAAGTCCAATTTTCAGTGTTTATTTTCTTATGTTTTCTTGTTATGCTTGCTAATATGGCTTCTGACAGGAGTAAATGTATTAATAGAACTGTTGTAGTCACTCTTATTCCTGTATGATTACTAAAAACCAAAGAAAGCTTGGAATTTGTCCAGGAATGTTAATATTATCTGAACTTGGTCCAGTGAAACCATCTTTATTTGGGGGAAAAAAAAAAACTTTATATGGAATATAAGGTCTCAATTCATTAAAACACCATATACATTGTTGTAAAATATCAGATCTTACAACTCATTAGTAGAACAACTTCGTAATTTGCTTATTTAGAATTGTTAGAGGTTTTCACCAGCTTCTAGCCAACAGAAAGAACTCACCTGTGCATTTGAATAAAGTAGACCTGTCATATTTGTATCAAAGGAATTAATTATTCTCAATTCTGTTGTAATATATAAAACTGTGGAAATTTTATTTGAAGTGTTTCTTAATTTCTGAATTCCTACACAGTAGGATGGGTGGAAGGCATTGTTATCTGTTTCCTGGATACTATCCCAGTTCTCGTATGGTTTTTCTAAATTGCCAAAGATTTGAAATGCAACCAGGTAAAAGTAATTCCATCTAACAGCCCAAGTTATAGCATTAGAATTCTTTAGAGTAAGTGTCAACTTCAGTTGTCTTATTTAAGAGAAGAAGAAAAGGAGAACCTCAACGGTTTGATTTGCCCAAGTAAGAAACAAAACCAGGAGCAAACCCAGGTTCCACTGATTCCCGGGCTAGTGCTCACTGCACTATGCCTGAAGTATATCCTATAAGCTTCCTTAAGGAGATTTTTTTTGTGAACTTAAAATTATGAGATGGGAGTTGGAAGTTTGAGGACACAGCCAACATTTCTTCACTAGGTAGCAGGCACCAGGCCTAGAATAAGACTTCTTTTAAGGGGCAAAATTAAATACATTGAAGCCAACATTTTTGTGATATTTTGGGATGTCTAACCAACATCAGCTCCAGTTCTTTTCGAAGTCTTTACTTTCACTCCTTAGTGACAGCTTAATATGAAAATGCTAGAGAGAGTTCACATTTGAAAACATTTTAAAAGAGTCCATATCTAATGCTAAATGTCTAAAGTTGAGAAACTCTTAAAGAAAGTATTTAGCTTTAAAAACTTTTGTACTTTGAGAAAATAACATCTATAGGGTGTAGAGTTCAATCTTTTAAGTACAGAGTGAGGAAAGATAGCACCAACATTTTCTTTTTCCTTTTTCTTTTATTTTGTTGAGACAGTCTCACTCTGTCACCCAGGCTGGAGTGCAGTGTCTCAATCTCTGCCCACTGCAACCTCCATCTCCCAGGTTCTAGCAATTCTTGTGCCTCAGCCTCCTGGGTAGCTGAGATTACAGGCACCTGCCACCACGCCCAGCTAATTTTTGTATTTTCAGTAAAGACGGACTTTCACCATGTTGGCCAGGCTGGTCCCGAACTCCTGTCCTCAAGTGATCTGCCCGCCTCAGTCTCCCTAAGTGCTGGGATTACACACATGATCCACTGCACCCAGCCAGCACTAACATTTTCTGTGACTTTGTCTTTGATCTGTGCAACATACCCTGAGACCTAGTAGTGTGCCTTAGGCTATTTCAGCACCATCAAAAATAATGTTAAAATGAGGAGAGTCTTGAAATAACAGAGTAAAACTGTGCTTCTTCTCATAGTCTCCTGCCATTGCACAGAATCAGATATTCTCCTCTGGGCTGTACCTGTGGCTTTTTTTCTTTTTTTTCCTATAAGAAATGTGCACAAAGGATGATGGATCTAGCTGCCTAATAATGATGAGAGACAAGGTTCTCTCCATTTTTCTGTCTTCTTCATCTATAATCACCTTCCCCACTTCCTGCCCCATGAACTCTTCCTCATTCCTTATGGTTTAGTTCAGCCATCATCTCCTCCACAAAGACGTCCTTACAGTCCCCTAATCTGGAGATGCATCACCCTGCTCTGCTCTGCCTTTGTGTAGATTCTGTGTGTATCTCTACCCTAACATTCAGTATATTACATTTAAATTCCTGAGGTATTTTTGGTTTTCCTAGACCTGACATATGGGAAGTGTATAATAAATGAAATTATGTTAAAACAGAAATCTTCATTTTTGGGGTCATTGGAGCTCAATTGAATAGCTTATACCAAAAAAATAGCAGGTCAAATCATCAGCTATTGTTTTAGTTGATTTTGTTCTTCTATAACAGAATGCTTGAAAATTAGTGATTTATAATAAACAGAAATTTATTGGTTCACAGTTCTTTAGGCTGGGAAGTTCAATATCAAGGTATCAGTATCTGGTGAGGGCCTTCTTGGTATGTCATCACATGGTGAAAGGCAACAGAGTGATAGAAAGAGAGAAAACGGTCTGAACTTACCAGTGAATCCACTCCACGATAACGACGTTAATCCATTCCGGAGGACAGAGCCCTCACAGCCCAATCACCACTCAGAGGTCTCCCCTTTGTATACCATTACAATGGCAATCAAATCTCACCATGAGTCTGGGAGGAGGCAAACATTCAAACCATGGCTGCTACTAAGAGGCATGCATTGCAGCCAGTTTATCTTGGAAGGCTCACCCAGAATTTAATTTCTTAAAATTCAATATCCTTATGAGGGCAATTGGTAACACCTGCTGTGAATATTTTCCAGACTACAATTATACAACAACACTCCATGCCAAAAATTGTTAAGGACCTTGATCAAGCATTTGTCCTTATGTTCAGGCAGCTCAGAACGGTTTTCTGTGGAAAACCTTGGCCCTGCCCATCTCTGCAAGAGAGGCAACCATACAGGCTTTAGGCATTTGGGTGGAAGATACCGAATTTCATAAGACAATGTTTATTCGATCCCTCTGTGCTTCCAATTTCACATCATACCTGAAAAATGGAAATAATACCTATCTTATGAGGGTATTGCAAGAATTAAGAACACATAAAACATTTTAAGTGCCAAATGTAGTCAGTACTATGTAGGTGTTGTTGCTGGCTATTATTAGTATAAGATTGAGTTAGAATTGCCAGACTTAGCAAATAAAGATATAAAACACCCAGATAAATTTGATTTTTAAGAAAATGACATAGTATTTGTTTAGTATAAATATATCTTATGCATTATTTGGGACACACATGTACTAAGAAATAATTTATTACATGAAGTTCGGGTTTAACTGAGTGTCTTGTATTTAATCTGGCAATCTTAGGTTGAATGAATGAATGAACTCTAGTTGAATTTTTAAAATATAGCTTTAAAGGGTTGTTTTCATTAACTGAATAAAACATCTAAATCCCCTCCAGCTGGGAACCTTCTCTATTAATTGAACACCTTCTGAGATGGCTTCTCGACTGTCTGCACTGTAGACTCAGGTAACAAGGTGGGAGGCACCAGAAAATGAATCGGGAACTCTGGGAGACCCAAGGACTTAAAGTTCTGGGGATCCAGCAGACCTGCAGTGCGAAGGAAGGACTTTTAGGTTTAGTCTCTTCCTGACTTGCCATGTTATGTTGGAAAGGCTGAACAGAATTTGGTAGAAATCTTAGATATAGTTGATAACCAGAATATAGCCAGCCTGGATATAATTCATACATAGTGTTTGCCAAATCATTTGTCAACTTACAGGAAACAACTTCAGTGGATCTGAGAAACAGATTGAAGACAAGGCCACAAATGCTAACATTTTTTGATTTCTGAAAAGTTATCTGACCTTTAGGCTATTAGCATTTTTAATTAAATAGCTGAAGTGAAGCATGCACAAAGATCAGTGTTAGTCATGCACCCTTAATTTGAATGATGAAAGATTCATGACCTACTGAAGCCCAGGTCACTGCCCCGCATTATTAGGTGTTTAATATAGCTTGGGTTTTCAGGTTGCATTAACCAGATAATTAAATGACAATGGATTTTCATATTCTTATTTAATGGTGACCCTGAATTAACCATTCAACCTTCAGAGTCATCTTAAGTCTTCATTTTTATCCTTGTCTGCTACAGTCATTGTCTTTGTTTTTGTTGCTGCTGTTGTTTTTGCAACTCATTGGTTACAACTTCTTTTGTTTTTGCTTGTTGTGTTGTTTGTTTGCCATTAGTCCCTGGAAATTGGTAACTGCAAAAATACTGTAGAATTTTTAAATAAGTCTTCTTATAATTATGAAAAGCTGCAGCTGCTGTTGATGTGCATTTAAATGTTCTGTATGTACCCTCTGCATGTAAAATAAAAGTTGAAATTATAAAACAAACAAACAGAAGCATGGTCCAACATCATCTCAAGAAATCAATGGTTAAAAATGAAACAGATTTTTTTCCATTCCTACATTTTTTCTAATGTTGGGAGTTACCCAAGTAACATATGGTAATGGTTTAAGATTCAAAATCGTATGCAATTATTTTCATCTTAATAGCACTGACTTTCTTTGCTTTAAAATTCACCAGCGTATAAGTTTGCCTGTCCTCACTCAGTCTGTATTTTCCTAAAAGTGCTTCTGAAAGTAAAGAATATTAATTATTATTCTGCAGTGGGATCATAACTTTGAAAAGTTGAACATCAAGATTTGCTTTTAATATATCACCATTTTATTATTAAAATAATAAGGTGCGACACTTGGATATTTCCTTTGTAAAGATCCTGAAAAGTGATTGCCTTCACGTTTTCTGTCTTCTCTAGTATAGTATAATAATTTGGGTAATTTAAAATAAAACTGAAATCTGAATCATTTACATCTTGAGACATACCCAGAGAATTATATGTTATGATGACAAATGAGCAAAGAAAAACCCATTTAGCACTTTTTTTGCCCAGATCTCCCCCTGTTTCAAACTCTCCCCAGCAAAGCTGCATTTATTCTGAAGCCAGTGAGACTTACACTTCAGCTCCCCAGCCTCATCCCTTCTCCAAACCTGGGTCCTTCCAAGGTCTTGGGAATGTATTCACATAGGTTTTTGAAAATTAGCAAAGGTGGCTGGGTGTGGTGGCTCATACCTGTAACCCTAGCACTTTGGGAGGCCAAGGCGGGCAGATCACTTGAGGTCAGGAGTTCGAGACCAGCCTGGCCCACATGGTGAAACCCCATCTCTACTAAAAATACAAAAATTAATGGGGCATGGTGGCACATACCTGTAATCCCAGCTACTCAGGAGGTTGAGGCAGGAGAATCACTTGAACCTGGGAGGCAGAGGTTGCAGTAAGCCAAGATCATGCCACTGCACTCCATTCTGGACCACAGAGTGAGACTCCATCTAAACAAAGCAAAACAAAACAAAAAGGAAAATTTTGCAAAGGTTAGACATTTTTAACACAATCAGGTAAGACTTCAATCTCTTTCTTCTCCAACGTTAAAGGAGACCCTCAAGTCGTACAAACCTCAGGCCCCACCAGACTGGGGTCCACCACTGTTCCCAAAGTGCAGCTTATTGTTTTAGTTATTACATATATCCTGCATTACTAGTGAGGTTGAACCTTTTCTGATTTATGTTTATTCGTCATATGTTGACCTTGAGGCCAGTTTTGCTCCCTATCTACTTTGCCCAAAGGGAGAGAAGATGGTGGAGGGGAGGGGAGATGCCAGTGGAGCACCCAGGCCCAGCACTCAGGCTCAATGCCCAGTCCTCTCCCTGGAGCTGCCCACTGCCCACCCCAGGGCAGATTCCCTCCCCTTGTTGTTTTTACCCTTAGAGTCTACTTTCCTCCAATTACTGTATCTGGAGAGTCTCAAGCAGTGAGGCCTCGGTCCTGGAGTCTAGCTCTTCTCTGAATCTGTGGACAAAATGTGAAACCCAGTGGCATCCTTATCATCCATGCCTTTGCTGAAAATACAGCAGTTACAGGATTAACTGGCATCACTCATGAACTGCTGCTGCTATCATTGTGACTCTTGGTACTGCAACAGTCTTCTCAAACTGCCTGTAATCTCACCCCTTGCATGATGGAATAAGTAGCTTGTGAAGGGAATTTGCGATTGTTTTGTTCTCAGGTATCTGAGAAGAGGTGGGAAAGGGAGGAGACAGGGCATTTTTCAGACCTTACCACATACCAGTTCGTGCATTTTACATGGCACAGTCTCTCCTGATAGCTCCAGTAATACTAAGTGGTATTCTCCCTATTTGGGGAAGACCTGGAACAGGAGGCAAACCCAGGGAACACTGACTGCATAGCCAGGGACCTGGCCCGGTGGTCTCCAAAGTGCCATTCAAACAACAGCTAGCCTCACAGGGTGTCAGTACGATTCCCGGGAAAGAGGTGTCTGTGTTTTAATGGATTCCTATGGTCCAAGACTGGGGGGAAACACTAGGACATGACCCTGTTAAGCACAGAACTCTTATAAAAGCTTTAATTGGCTAATGTGCAGGGTGAGCCAAGAATTCTGTTTTCCACAGACCGTGTTCTGTGAAACGCACTCTGGGAAACGTTGGAGAACTCCAGGCTGCTCTCGTGGAACATGGAGAGAAAATTCCCCTTTATAGAGAAATTTCCCTTTATAGGTGTAAATTCTGGAGGGATAGTGGAGGGGAGGGAAGGGGCAGGAAATGAGAAGGGGACATGGACAGCATCTTTTCATTAGGAATGAAGACAGTACACACCTATCTGAACCCGTGGCAGCCCCAGGTTGTGACTTGCCCCTTGGTAAAGCCACCATGCCCTGCCATTGCCCATGCCCCTTGCTCTGTCCACACCCCTCAAGCCCTCTTCCAAGGATGGGAAGTCCTTCCCATCCCTGGCCTTCAGGGTAAGAAAGCAGCCCCTGGTCTTAACTGCTTCCCCCAATCTCCAGCATTTATGCTATAAACTCTCTACTCTAAATACTTTAGACTCTGGTTAATGGAAGCTACACATCTTTTTCTTTCTGGGAAGGCCTGGACCTTTCTAATGAATTTAGATTATTCTGGCTTTAAAGAGTCTTATTTCTACTAAGACTTTTGAGAGCTTGTTTTGAAGCTCTCCTTGCATCACCCTTTCCCTAAGGGCAGTACATGGAGGAAGCTATTTATGCTGCCTCAGTAGTGAAGAAAAAAGATAATAGGAGCAAGTAATCTTTGAGAATAGCAGCTTTGTAATATCATGAAATATTATTTTGTTACATCTGTTTAAAGCTTGTTTTTCAAATCCTAGCAATGACACTAGGGAATAAACCAAGTAAGGGAGTCATTTGTTCCTTAACAAATACCAGTTTGTTAGACCTCCGTGTGAAGTTACATATTCAAAGGTAACAGACTTCGGAATAATTATCAGAAATATGACTAAAAACATCTTGATTTCATGTCAGGTTCAACTGAACCTTCTTAATACAAAGCATTTGAGTTAACCGTCTTGTAAACAGCTAGTTTAAGGAGGTTTTGCAAGTGGCTATCAGTAGAACAAGGAAAGCTAAGGCAGACACTTTGGTGACAAACAACACTGAGTTTGTAGAAACTCTCTTTATCCAAAGACAGAGAGGAACCAGGGCAATAAGAGATCTCAGAGGGCTTCATTCTGCACGTCGGAACGATTGAGACAGAAATTCAAAGACAATCCCTGTCTTAGTCCTTTTGGGCTGCCTGTAACAAAATACCATAAACTAGGTGGCCTGTTGATATCATTTGGCTGGGTCCCACCCAAGTCTCATCTTGAATTGTAGCTCCCACAATTCCCACATGTTGTGGAAGGGACCCGGTGGAAGGTAATTGAATCATGGGAGTGGGTCTTTCCCGTGCTATTCTTGTGGTAGTGAATAAGCCTCATGAGATCTGATGGTTTTATAAAGGACAGTTTTCCTGCACAAGTTCTCTTCTCTTGTCTGCCCTCATATGAGACGTGCCCTTCACCTTCCACCATGATTGTGAAGCCTCCCCAGCCTTGTGGAACTGTGAATCCATTAAACCTCTTTCTTTTGTAAATTGCCAAGTCTCGGGTACGTCTTTAGCAGCAGAATGAAAGCGGACCAATACAACAACAGAAATCTACTTCTTATAATTCTAGAAGGTGGGGAGTCCATGATCAAGGCCCCAGTAGGGCTCAGTCTCTGGCTGAGAGATGGCACCTTCTTGCTGTGTCCTCACATGGTGGAAGGATGGGAAGCTTTCTGGGGTCCCTTTGATAAGGGCACTCATCTCATTCATGAGGTCAGAGCCCTCATAACCTAATCACTTCCCAAAGGCCCCATTTTCTAATACCATCACCGATTAGTGAAGTTTCAGCATATGAATTTTAGGAGGACACAAACATTGAGATTAGAGCAGTCCCAGAGTGTGTTATTGACTCAGCTTTGCTGAGGCAGAAGAGCTCCAGTATCTTCCCTGATGATTGAATTTCAGCGAACATGGAACAAGACTCTCCTCTCTAAAGCGGTAGTCACACAAGACAAGTCTTTCCAGATTTACCCTCAACCTTGTTATTAGCTGATGAGGCAGGGCTTTGCCACTTTTCTCTATGATGCACAGAGACCCATATTCAAGCTAAGAGAGGTTGTAACACTGGAAGGAGGCTTGTTTGTCTTTCTATCCAGGTGGGGAATATCACCTTAAATCCATCACTTTCCCTTTCTTGCATTGGCTTTTCGGTATTGTTTGAGAGGAAGGGCATGGACATTCTAAAATTTTCATGATGATAGTGACTACTTTGATAAAAATAAGCATTTTCATTTGAAACACATATTTAAGTAACACTTTTATAGGGAAGATCTGATTTCTACTCTTAGAATATAACAGTCGTAAGAAATTGCATCAGAAACATCCAGATGCTCTTTTTACCATCTAGGCATTTGTGTAAATTGTAAAATGTTGAACTGTAGAGCCATCTGTAAATAAAACGTTAGTATCTTTATTGTACTTGTTAGTCTATTTTCAGTTTCCAGGAAGATGTTTACCAGGAGTTAAGAAAAGTTATCCAAAACTTGGAAATAAGGCAAACAGAGGGCAGCATGTCATTTCGGTATCTTATAGGTAGAGAATTGGTTAACAAATCCACACAAGTACTGTATGCTTATTTAGGAAACATAACTTTGTTTTAATCACGAACTATTAACTAAAAACCTAGCTTGTAGGATGTTACATGTTACTATGCAGATTTTTGTCCAATTTTGTATCTGGCCCAGCAACCGTATTCCAAATTTTTTTCTTCTCTGCCTATATATTCTTCTTATGCACTTTTGAATCAGCATATTCATCTGGTTGGCTCCCTCATAAAGAGTTAAAGAGTGTTTTTACATCAGTTCATTCTCTGCTTATATGAGGGCCATGTTTTTAAACTGAAAATCATTCTTTGGCATAGGTGGCTTGCTTTTTTTCAGATCTCCATCTTCCGTGAAAGACACATACATAAAAGGGATAAAAGTATTGTTTCTCTGAACCCGATGGAGGAGAAGCTCTCCAGACAATCTTAAATGCACATCTTTCTGATTATAAATCCTGTGGCCTTAACTGGCTTCTCTTCAAGAAGTTCATATCACAAGTCTGCCACTTAGAAGCTGTATGAACCTGACAAAGTTCTTAATGCTTTGGTGCTCTCATTTCCTTTTCTTTCAACGTGCCTGTTTTGTAGCCTTGAGGCTGAAAACCTAGACTTCTGCGAGTATGCAGATTACAGAAGTGCTCCTTTCTCCGTAAGATTTACATCCTGCAAATGGTATTGTTAAAGACCTAAGTTGGCAACAAAAAAATTAGCAAATTCATTGGTTCCTGAATTGCTTATCCTTTAATTCCAGAAGCTATGTGTTTATCACATTTCAGTAGGAAATCCTTCCAAGTAATGAGCTGGGCTACTATTGTAAACTACAGTTTCATATTTTAATGGTCACTTTTGCTTAGTAATCAAGTCATGACTTATCAGGGATATACACCATTAGCTTCTTGCAAATGTAAATAGTGGGTGATTTGTGAATCATTGTTCTGCCCTTTTAGTAAATATTCTGATGAATGCTGTGATTTTTAAGGAACTCAGCATGAATAACCACTCTTGGCTATCACCAGCAGGGTTTGAATTGAGGAAAGAAATGAAATGGCCTGTACTTTAGCTCCATTTCTTGTGGCATTTTTCTGCTATGTAGCACCAATGCAAAGTGCAAGAAGAAATTAAGAGAATAAAGTGGTCTGATAATTAGACCTTGAATGAGAAAAACAAAATCTTATTTAGAATTATAATATGTAATTATGCATTATTATGCAATTATAGTATGCGATAGAATTTTTAAGAACCAATATTAGAATAGAACCATTAGAAACATGTTTAGAAAGGACACAGAGGGCAGAGCAGAGTGACTTTTTTTTGAATGTCTACTAAGCGCTATACTTGACACATGCCTCTCAGCCTCACAGTATCCTGGAAGAATGGATATTACTTTAAAATATGATAAATAGAGGCCCGGAGAATGTAAGTGACTTTCTGAGGGTCACGCACTGTAGAACATGGAGGCCATTTGATGCAGGTCTGACTCTAAAGCTGGGCATCTCCTATTACCACTCAAGAAAATAGCACTGGACAGTTTCATACTGCAATGGAATCCCAAGCATTTCTGTTACAGGACAAAAATCATCTTCATAAGCTTTTGCTTTGCATAAGAGGCACTGTCACTTGTGTTAGGACTTTCTGTTCAGTTGTAGTCCTTTGGAGTTCTCAAGTAACTAAAAAAAAAAAAAACTGTATCTGTCTTGTGGCATCCTGGGTAATTTTATGATCTGCAGGAAGCGAAAGAACTCTGGGCAGGGTTTTAGACACAGAAGTACCTCCAGCCTGGTCAAAATAATTTATTTTTCCACTGATACTTAGATAGGTTATAGGAACCCTCCTCCTTCCCAATAACATTTATTTGCTTTTTTACTCATTCAAAAAATAGTCTTCCTGGGCACTGTCCTAGGTGTTGAGGATGTCAGGGTAAACAAAATTCAGATGGTCTCTGCCTTTCATGGTTCTTGTGTCTTATCATTGTACAATATTCTATCAAGTTCCTTCATTCACTCCTTTATTCATCTGTCAAATATTTATTTTACACTTACTACGTGCCAGATATTGTTTTAAAAGCTTTGGAATGTATCAGTGAGCAAAAGATCTGCTTTTCTGGGCTCTAACAAAGGAAGATGGACAATAAGAAATAGACATGAAAAATGAGACAAATTATATAGTATTTTGGAAGGTGATGAGAGCTATACAGAACAAAAAGAAAAAGAAAAACTAGATCATGTTAAGAGAGATTGGGAAGATCAGGGTAGCAGGGAAACAGTTTGCAGCGTGAAATAAGATGCCCTAGGTAAACCTCATTAGGAAGGTCATGTTGGAATAAAAATTTACATGAGGTAAGGGAGTGAGCCTTGTAGATGTTTGTGATCAGAACAGTCTAGACAGGTAGTCCCAAGCTTCTAAGTGGGAGTGTGCCTCGTCTGTTTGAAGAACAGTGAGGAGCAATTCACTAGAGCAAGTTGGAAAAGAACAGTAATAAGAACTGAGTTTGGGAGGCAGTAGGAGGCCAGAATGTGTGATGCAGTATGCCCCATTTAGTCAGGGGTACTCTTCAAGTTTAGGAGCAGAGGGCAATGTGACTGGCCTGTGTCAGGTTTCAGTCTTCTGTCAACCAAATGCAGTGGCCATCCACATCATATATTGTGATGAAACCTTAGTGACAAACCTTATCAAGAGAAATGGGATAAATTAGCCATCAGCTGTGTCCTCACCCTTTCTCCAGGCAAGACTCCTCTTGTTAGCTGTTAGCATCTTCTGCTACTTCACTTACAAGAAAGCAATGAAGCATCCAGACTTTGTGTTTTTAGTCCCCTCCCTTGTGTCCACCAGACAAATATCCAGAATTAGATAGAATTACATAGCCTATGGCTGAAATATTGTGTCACTCATTAATCTATGACAGCAAGATCCCTAATACTTTAGTGACAAGTCTAGAGCACTTGACCATTTCAGACTAAAGCCATCGTAACACTCAAATGTAAAAAGCCAACATTAATTGAAATGTAAATGATAGTCACTCATGAAGTTGGATACTTGCTTTATATTAGAAACTTAAAGAGAATCTTAATCCTTTCATAGAGCAGGTAAATACTTTTAATTGGCCTTTAACTGCATATGGAGGATAAAATTAAATATGACATTTGTTCTTTCAAAGTTCACAGAAGGAATTCTAAAGCATTTTAAGGGATCTGAGCCATACATTTTTTCCCATATGTAGCTGACATACCATCAAGAGGAAAAAAAGCAACCATAAATATGCCTTATTTAGGCTCTAAAGAGCTAATCAGAGACTACAGTTAAGTTTAGTGATGATAAACTTGTTTTAACAAGACATTTATGTCTGGTTACAATTGGCATTTAGGAAAAGCATGCTTAGATTGAATCCAGCAAAGTGAAATTGAGCCAAATTCTAGATAGAGCTCATTTAGACCACCCTCTGTAGATAATTTATTATCTAATCACTTCCTATTTTAAAAAAATCTTAGTGTGTTTAGTGTTAAGATATTATGAGAGCCGCAGATGGCAGCCAGAGGTCAAGTTAGTCAAAGACTATGAACATAGTTCATTGTCCTTGAAAATAACTTGGTGGAGAGAAAGGAATGTGAGGTCTGCATCTGACAGCTTCAGTTCTCAGGGCTCATTGAAACTCTGTTCTCAGTGGTCGTTTACGTTTCTGTCAGATCAGCAGTAGCATTTATTTTTAGAGAGTTTTGAAACTTAATCACTCAGCACAATACAGAACTATAAATGGATAAATAAGTTGTGTTCAGGAGCAAAAGAGATATAATCATTTCTCCTGATATTTTGAAGCTGCTTCTGTGGAATTGGGTTGTTAGGCCATGGAGCAAGAGAACTGTTGTCTGGTGTGGTGTCATACTGCAGGACTGTAGCCTTACTCTAGTCAGAGTTCAGTATGTTGGCGTCCAAGTGGGAGATGTGGATGGACGAGGCTCCAGGTTGTCCCAGGCAGCTCACTCCTCTGTCTTAGTCCATTCAAGCTGCTATAACAAAGTGCCATAGATTGGGTGACTTATAAACAACAGAAATTTACTTTGTACAGTTCTAGAGGCTGGAGAATCCTAGATCGAAGTGCTGGCAGGTTCAGTGCCTGGTAACAGCTAAATTCCTCATAGATGGCCATCATTTCATTGTGTCCTCACATAGTGGAAGGTGCAAGGGGTCTCTTTTATAAGAGCACTAATCCCACTCATGAGGGCTCCACCCTCATGACCTAATCACGTCCTAGGCACCCCACCTCCTAATGCCATAACATTGGGGGTTAGGATTTCAACATACGAATTTTTGTGGGGACACAACATTCAGTCTATAGCACCACATTAGGGATTTAGATAAGCACACCCTAGATGCATATTGAGACCATCCTCAATGCTGAATGTGAAAGATCTACAAGGATTTGTATCTTTATGTCAATGCGTATTTCGGCTATATTTGGCACTGATGACCCTACCTCCTCCTTCTTTTACCCTTGATTTCTTGGTCTTTCTCAACTCCCAGTCTTCCTTTATTGACATCTCTTCCTCTTTAACTACACATTCAAAATGCTCTTCTTCCTTGGGGAATCTCCCTGGGCCCTGTGTTTATGTCCCACATCCCTTTCTACTGCACACTGAGAGTTTGAACTACTTGAAAATTAATGACTTTAAAGTTGTTACCTTTACATTATTTTTTGCCCTAAATTCTAAGTATGGCTCTATCCACAGATGTATTTATGACAGTAACTACCCCTAAATTACTATAATTTTGTATTTGGTTTTGCTTGTTTGTTTCTAAAAGCTTTTCATGCATTGCAGTGCCACTCAAGTTTCCTCTGCTATGGACAGCTTCTTCGTACACTGTACCCATTTTTGTGCTGAGTCATCTTTTTTTGGTTTTTCTAATTTGTAGGAATCCTACTGTTAATACTCAGATTCTGAGTACTAATTTTTTGACTATCATACAATTTTCTAATTTCTTTCTCTTTTTTATAATTTATCTTTCATTCAGGTTGTCATATAAAGATTTTAATTTTCATGTAGTCAAATTTATCTATCATTTTGTGATTTCTGCTTTTTGTGTTCCTTTTAAAAATAATTCTCTTCCCTGACATCGAGGAGATACTCTCATGTATTTTATTCTAAAATTATAAAATTTTGTTCTTTGTATTTAGGTCTTTAGTCTAGAGTTTATTCACTGTATGATAAAATGTAGCAATCTATCAGATTTTTTTTTAAATGGGGAACCAATTTGTCATTACTAAATATTGAATATGTCCTTTTTTTTGATTGAATTCTATTGCTGCTTTTATTTTATTCCAAACTTCTGTATGTGCCCTGATCAATGTATTGGTTCATCCTAATGAATAGTGAAATGAATATTTAATGCACTAAGAACTACCAAAAGGATACTTTTGTTGTTGATATTAGTTCTTTTTTATTTACTAACAAAATAATAATAAAAGACAATTACATTTGGGCCACACTAAATTTAATATTTACTTAATAAGATCATTTCTCTTATCTCTCCTCTTCCTCCTTTTCTTTTTCTCCTCTTCCTCTTCCTCTTACTCCTACCTCTCCTCCCTGTCCTTCTTTTTCTCCCAATGCTCAAGTAGATCCAAGCCCCCCACTCTTGGAAGGAGAGTTCCAGTGTTTTACCCCAACAAGGTGACTGCCTAACAAAAGAAGAAAAAATCTGCTTACTCTTTTACAACTAAATGATTACATTGATTACTTTCAGTTACAACTTTTATTTTATTACATGGGCTACGAATAAACCATTTTTTTCCAGAGTAAAAGATGAAATTTCTGCAGGATATCTTGTGTCTTTATGTCCCTCTCTTGTTGCATTTTTATAAATTATTTCTTAGGCTGAAATGGCCTAAGCCTTGAAGTACATGCTGTAGGAGCAATACTGACATTTGTTCCACCCCATTCTTTCCTCAGAGAAAGAGTGTCATAATGTAAATATCCTAGAAGACCTGAGGCTGCAAAGGAAGATCCTTCAAGTGTGCCATATCCAGAGTCTTGTTTGTGTGCTTTTTATTCTGTCTCACTGATCTATTTTTCTCTCCCTGTGCCAATATCACGCAGTCTTATTTACTCAAACTCAATAGTAATTATGACATTAATAAAAACCCCTCCTCCTCATTATTTTCCAAGTTAAGAATAGAGCTTAGTTTTGCTCTTTCATATCAATTTTGGAATCAGTTTATCAAGTTCCACATGTAATTCCATTGGGATTTTATGTGGTCAATTGAATTTATGGAATAAATTGGAGAAGATTAACACCGTTATGATATTGAATATTTTCTGCCTTGAATATGATAAATATTGCTATTTAATAATAGATTATTGACTGGGCACAGTGGCCTGTAATCCCAGCACTTTGGGAGGCCGATGAGGATGGTCAAGAGATCAAGACCATCCTGGCCAAACAGCATGGTGAAACCCCGTCTCTACTAAAAATACAAAAATTAGCTGGGCATGGTGGCACACGCATGTAGTCCCAGCTACTCGGGAGGCTGAGGCAGGAGAATCACTTGAACCCAGGAGGTGGAGGTTGCAGTGAGCTGAGATCACGCCACTGCACTCCAGCCTGGCAACAGAGCAAGACTCTGTCTCAAAAGAAAAAAAAAAAAAAAGTAATAGATTGTTCAGGAACATTTTGTAATATTTTTAATATAAATAGTCAATTTTATTATCATGTGTTTATACTTTTTATCACACTAGTCAATTAAGGCATATAGCAGTGTCACTGGCTTTTGTGTGTCTTGTATCTGACAACACTATAGAACTTTCTCATTAGTTCCAAAAGTTTATCTATGGTTCCCCTTGAAATTTTTTTGTGTAATGACATTTATCAATTAGTATAACTTTGCTCTTTTTTCCCAATTCTTATACTATTAACTTCTTTTTTAATTTATTTTTTGTTTGTTTTGTTGGTTGGTTGTTTTGGAATTTCTAGTATAATGTTGTATAGTCAGAATGATATAAGAATCATTTTGGTTTCTGATTCATAGAAATGCCAAAGTTTCCCTACTAAATTTGACCTTTGTTAGAAGTTGGGCATAAATCTCAGTTATAAAATGTCCCTCCCTTTATCGTTTGCTAAGAGTTTCTATTATGAATGAGTGTTGAATTTTGTTGAATCCTTCAGCAGAATCCAGAAAGATGTTCATTTTTTTTTTTTTTCTGGTAGATTGCAGTGGTTGATTTTCTGATGTTGAACCACCTTCTTGCATTCCTGAAACATGTCCCAACATTATCATAATATATTAAAGTTTCTATAAATTGCTTGAACTACTTTGTATTTTACACACAAATATTATCCATTTTTTGTAATTCACATCCACATTGTATGTATCAGCAGTTGATACAGTTACTTACATAATTTCTCCTTCTAGGAACATATTCTCCTTCCCTCATCTCCACTTCCTACTACCTTGAGTGACTCTTATTTAATATTCAAGATTAGACTCAGAAATCATATCCAGAAAACATACCCTGACTCTACCTGAGAGAACTATCTTTTACTTTTATAGCAACACATACACACACTCACTACAAATACAGGTCAAATCATACTTTCTTCAAACAATAACTATTTTATTCAAATCTCATAGGATACAAAATTGCTTACAAAGTTGTGCGTGTGTGTGTTGGCACACTTGCAGATACGTCTATATTTACATGTAGAGTAGTATAAATGGGGGGCAAAGGTCAGTATTTAGGGGACAGAGCTGATTCTGTGTATTTTATGTCCTACTGAGATTACATATAGTCTTGGAGGAGATACCTTAGAATAGTAACAAGGCATTTGAAGGTCCTCTGGATCAAGCATAATTTTTTAATAAATATCCCTAGTTAGAGATTTTCGGAGAATGCCAATACTTTTTTGTGGGGGGCACAAAAACTGCAAAGAATTAAATGTATAAAAGCCTGTTTATGGGACTTATGTTAATCCATGATTTCTCAAAATATTTTTGTGTGAATATTTATTGCTTAAAATATGCAACCAGAAATGATTGTGTGTTTCAATAATTTTGAAAAGTTTTGCACATTTCACTTCCATGGCAATCCATGGTATACATTGGCACATGAGAGCTGTGCAAGATCTTGCAGTAAGTTCTATCAAAAAGTCAAACTATGTTACAGACCCTCTTTTCAATGAAATTTATTCAATGAAAGTCAATGGATGATATTTATTCAATGAATGAAAGTCTCATTCACCCTTGCTGAAATCAATATAACTTGCTAAGTGGAGGTTTAGATGGAGTGTGGATAAAGGGAAGCTTCTTTTTAAGTGGAACAGCCAGTGTGGAATGAGTAGTAGCTTCAGGAAGCCAGTGAGAATAGCTTCATTTTCCACAACTCTTTTGAATAATGTTGTAGCAAATTCATTGTGCATTCATGATTAATTCTGATAAAGAAAAATTTATTTTACGAATTGGTGCTTGTCACTGTAACAAGGACAAAAAAACCCTTAGCTTCCAATATCACCTTGAATTGTAATAATCCCCATGTAAAAAGGGTGGGGCCAGTTGGAGATAATTGAATCATGGTGGGGGTAGTTTTCCCCATACTGTAGAACATGGTAGTGAATAAGTCTCATGAGATATGATGGTTTTATAAATGGGAGTTCTCCTGCACAAGCTCTTGCCTGACACAATGTAAGATATGACTTTGCTCCTCATTCACCTTCTGCCATGATTGTGAGGCCTCCCCAGCCATGTGGAACTGTGAGTCAATTAAACCTCTTTCCTTTATAAATTACCCAATCTTGGGTATGTCTTTATTAGCAACATGATGACAGACTAATACCGTAAATTGATACTCAGTAGTGGGGCGCTGCTGTAAAGATTCCCGGAAATGTGGAAGTGACATTGGAACTGGGTAAGAGGCAGAGGATGGAACAGTTTGGAGGACTCAAAAGAGGATGGGAAAATGTGGGAAAGTTTGGAACTTCCTAGAGATGTGGAGGGCTCAGAAGACAGGAATATTTAGGAAAGTTTGGAACTTCTAAAGACTTGTTGAATGGCTTTGACCAAGATGCTGATGATGATATGGACAATAAAGTCCAGGATGAGGTGGTCTCAGATGGAGATGAGGAACTTGTTAGGAACTGGAGTAAAGGTCACTCTTGCTATGCAAAGAGACTGGCAGCATTTTCCCCCTGCCCTAGGGATCTGTGGAACTTTGAACTTGAGAGAGATGATTTAGGGTATTTGGCAGAAGAAATTTCTTTTTTTTTTTTTTTTTT
>NW_012115888.1:3817871-3950723 GCF_000951035.1 Colobus angolensis palliatus | reverse complement strand
GGCAGAAGAAATTTCTAAGCAGCAACGTGTTCAAGAGGAAGCACAGCATAAAAGTTTGAAAAATGTGCAGCCTAATGATGCAGTACAAAAAAAAATTTCTGGTGTGAAATTCAAGCCAGCTGCAGAAATTTGCATATATAGTAAAGAGCCAGAGGCTAATCACCAAGTCAATGGGGAAAATGTCTCCTGAGCATATCAGAGACCTTCGTGGCAGCCCCTTCCATCACAGGCCCTGAGGCCTACGAGGGCTCCAGGTTCAGGGACCCCTTGCTGTGTGCAGTCCCAGCCACTCCAGCTATAGCTGAAAGGGGCCAATATAAGGCTGGGGCCGTGGCTTCAGAGGATGCAAGCCCCAAGCCTTTGCAGATTCCACATGGTGTTGGTCCTGCAGGTGCACAGATATCAAGAATTGAGGTTTGGGAACCTTTGTCTAGATTTCAGAGGATATATGGAAACACCTGGATGTCCAGGCAGAGATCTGTTTCAGGGGTGGAGCTCTCATAGAGAACCTCTGCTGGGGCAGTGCAGAAGGGAAATGTGGGATTGGAGACCCCACACTACATCCTCACTGGGGCACTGCTTAGTGGAGCTGTGATAAAAGGGCAACCATCCTCCAGAACCCAGAATGATAGATCCACCAACAGCTTGCACTGTGTGCGTGGAAAAGCCACAGACACTCAATGCCATCCATGAAAGCAGCTGGTGGGGGGGTGGGGGAGGCAGGCTGAACCTGGGACCAATCTGCCCAAGGCTGTGGGAGCCCACCTCTTGCATCAGCATGACCTGGATGTGGAATATGGAGTCAAAGGAGATCATTTTGGAACTTGAAGATTTAATGTCTGCCCTACTGGATATCAGACTTGCATGGGACCTGTAGCCCCTTCATTTTGGCCAATTTCTCCCATTTGGAAAGGGTGTATTCACCCAATACCTGTACCCACATTTTACCTAGGAAGTAACTAACTTGCTTTCGAACTTACAGGCTCATAGGTGGAAGGGACTTGCCTTGTCTCAGATGAGACTTTTGACTGTGCACTTTTGAGTTAATACTGAAATGAGTTAAGACTTTGGGAGACTGTTAGAAAGGCATGATTGGTTTTGAAATGTGAGGATATGAGATTTGGGAAGGTCCTAGGGTGTAATGATATGGTTTGGATGTGTCCCCACCCAAATCTTGCCTTGAATTGTAGTAATGCCCATGTGTTAAGGGTGGGGACAGATGGAGATAATTGAATCATGGAGGCAGTTTCCCACATATTGTTCTCATCATAGTGATTAAATCTCACAATATCTGATGGTTTTATAAATGAAGTTTCCCTGCACAAGCTCTTTTCTGCCACTATGTAAGACGTTATTTTGCTCATTTGCCTTCCACCATGATTGTGAGGCCTCCCAGCTATGTGGAACTGTGAGTCAATTAAATCTCCGTTCTTTATAAATTCAAATTACCCAGTTTTGATTATGTCTTTATTAGCAGCAGGAGAACAGAATAATACAAAGCTGTACCACATTTTATTACTACCTATCATTAGCAAAGTTTTACCTTTGCTACAAATATAAGGTTATATACAAATGTACAAACACAAGGTTATATACAAATAACAGGTTATATTTTGAAACATCTTTATATCAGGCTTATATTTTTAGGTGATTCTCTATATAATTTTCAGGAAACATCTATCTCTTGTTTATTTCCTCAAATTTTCTACATATGTATAGGGTTAAGATATTTCTATATGCTAATATAAAATGATGAGTCATATAAGCTTTTGCCTTTGTCGAAGTGTATTCTTCTCTTCTTTTAACATACATAGTATAAAATAAACTCCCATTTTTCTGTCCTTATTACCCTCTTTGGTTCTTCATAACCCTTTTCACCACAGCACACACACACATTTGCTTATTGACCTGTAGTCTTTCTGTCTTTCTTGTCTAGATGAAAGCTTCAAAGTCATAGATTTTGCCTCTTTTTGCTGTGTTCCTGCCACACAGTATGAATTTAGTAAATATTCGAATGAATAAAATTGAAAATATGAATCTTTCATTCTATTTGGTTAAGTGATCATGGAATTAAAACTATGCATAAAGCACCATAATCTAAGAATGCAAAGAACAGTAGTGTTCAGAAGAAAAATAATAAATGTCCATAAATTGCTCTTCTCTAATTGCTGTATCTGATGAATGCAGTTTAAAAGAGGACTTTAAAATCTCTAAAATTTCTAAGAATTCGAGACACATTACAAATTACTGAATAATTAATGTGATTTTATTGTCAGGTTTCATCGAAATTTTAACATCTTAAAGCTAATTTAAAACCCTTAAAAGGTGTGTCAGATGAATAATCTTTAATGAAGAATCTACACACAGGAGCAGCAATATATATGTAGCTATATATACATTAAACTATATATAGTTCTTAAATATATAGCTTAATATGAATATTAAGCTATACTATATATATTTCAGCTTTATATGTATATATTAAGCTATATATTTAGAAACTATATATAGTTTAGAATATATATAGTTTCTAAATAGGATACATATAGTTTCTTAATATATTTAGAAACTATATATAGTTTTGAATATACATAGTTTCCAAATATATATGTGTAGTTTCTAAAGATTAAGCTAAAAAGCTTAGTAACTACATCTCTAGAGAAGTTCCGTTTTTTTTTTAATTAAAAGCAAAAACAAAAATCTTCATTCCTTTGATGCATCTACTCTTGCCAGTAACTGCCTGAAGACACTACTCCCAACTGTGGCAATTTAGCACAGGAGCGGGGACAGGCCAAGAAGGTGGGAAATTTGGATTTCTGCTTTTTTAACAGGGGAAGGAAAAGCAATTGCCAGCAGAAGCATTTAATTGCACACAGAATTGGCCTTTCATTTTGCTTCAGTCTTTTCCGTTCAAGTGCCAGGGAAGGGGAAGTATTACTTCCACTGCTCACACCGGAGGTCTGCTTCCACTTAGCTGCTGAAGCAAGCCTCGCCTTCTTTCCAGAGATGCCCCCCGTGAAAACCCACTGAGAGAGGAGTTGGGCTTGAGTGGCTCCAAACACACAGCGGTAATATTCTGAAGCCTGCCCTGTTCCTAAGACTACACGGCAGCTCTTGGCACTGCTGGACAGTTCCTCAGGCTTCTTTCCAATTCTTCCTGTGGAGCAGGGAAAGAAAACCAGGTGGGGTGGCCAGGCCATCTCTTATGAACACTAGAGCATAGCTGAGTATAGAGTATGAAGGATAACAGAGCCACATGAAGAGGAATGGTCAGAAGTCAGGAAGGATTATGGGGCCACAGCCCCCAGTGTCTTACCCCACTGGACAGCGTCACTCAAACCCAAGAAGAGGATACAGGTGGGAGTGTGAGAGAAAACCCAACACCATGAAGGGAGTGTCTACCTTCGGAAACATGATAGAGCGTCAGGGAGGAAGCCAAGGCAGGTGTGCTTGACAGAGAACCAATGCTTCAGCAAAAAAAAAAAAAAATGACAATATTTCTGTACAAGGGATAAATCTCAGTCATTTACAGACTCCTCCTGCATCTTCTCCCTAAAAAAAGACTTCAGAAATAGCTAAGTCATGAATATAAGAAAGCTCAATGGCCAAGGACCCTGTAAGAAACAACTTTCCCTTAAGCCACTGTAGCCTCCAAATCTGTCCTTCTTTGCATACGACACATCTCAGCCTTCAGCTTAGCCATCAGCCTTCTGTGCTGTGCTTCCAGACATGAAGCCATCCAGCAGCCTGGGACTGCTTCCCACTTTCTCTTCTGCCTTGCACAAGTTAGTACCTAATTGTGTTTATCCCTCTGATTTAACTGCTAGGTGAAAATTCTTCCTTCTGAGAAATGGTTTCTTTCAACTTGAAGCACACATTTGGACAATTTCCTTATGCTGGTAATGGTTATTTCTGTGTACTCTTCTAATGCGGTGAATTGACTGAGTGTTTCTAGTTTGTCTTTCTGTACATACCAGCCAAATACAACTTGAATGCATTCAATAAGTTCCCATTGGTGGGTGACATGTAGAATAGATATTCTGATAGGTGTCTATAGATAAGTGTCTGGGTTATAGTTCCCCTTTACCTACTAACCAGCCCCTGAACCCTAGCCGAGTAACATACTTTTACTTCCTCTTACAAGCTGAGAAAATTAGGACTAACCCATCTAGTATAAATAATTGGAAGGAGCTCATATTGCTAAATAAATATCTGTTAAATATTAAATATGACATTATTCAAATAATTAAGATACAGCAAAATGCCATTTCATATTAAAAGTAGATAAACATTCTGTCATTACATATTTTTAATGATAAAATCAAAGATTATTTATTACAAATTGAATTTAAAAATGCAGAAATGAATAAAGTAAAAAGCCAAAGCCACCAAGTCCAGTTCTCCAAATATATCCACTATGGTGTGTGGGTATATCTTGGCATGTGCCATTCTGGACATTTTTTAATGAATACACAATTCTTCAAATATGTAGATAACATTTGATCAAGCAGGGTATCACAATTAATGAATCCTTTTTTATAACTTGCTTTTCTACTGATTGTAATATTGAGTTCTTTCCATATCCATATCTTATAAATTCATCTCATCTTCTAATGTTTGAAGAGTATTACTACATGTCAGTTTTTTAACAAATTAATGGATGTTTACATTGTTTTTATTTCACTGTTATATATTTGTTATAAAAATCTCTCCATGGCAAAAAGAGAAAAAGAAATATATGTCACAAAATCTCTTAAATATGTGAACTGAGGCACAATCAAATTTTCAAGAGTTTATCTGAGCAAACAGCAATTTATGAATCCAGATAGCTGCAAACCAGAAGTGGTTCTGGAGTTTCACCAAGAGAATGCAAGGGCAGGATGAACTGCAAAGAAAAGCCAAGAAAATACTTGATTTGTTACAGTTATACCATTGTCTTATTTGGTCCATGTTGTTGAAAAGTCCATAGTTATACAGGTTGTTGGCTCTTCTGACTGGTTGAGCTTAAAATCTGATTTTTCTTTGAAAGTGGCATTTACAAGACACAGGTCAAGTTACATTCTTGGGGGAAGGAGAGAGAGAGAATAGTTGCAGCAGATGAAAAAAGAGAAGGTTGTCATCTGTTATATTCAGATAGCTTTTATCAGTAAAAACAAAAAATAAATGATCCATTTAAAATGAAAGCAAATGCTATAAAAAGTCAATTCACAGAATTGTGAACACATGAAATTATGCTCAATCTTTTTTCAAAGATATACAAATTAAAATTACAAGAAAATATTTTTTTCTACTAGATTGGGGGGAAAATTCAAGAACCAATAATCTTGAATATTGATGAAGTATGAGAAAATAGCAAATCATACACTCTTGGTGAACTTCTAATTATCCCACCCTCTTTAGAGGACAATTTAGCGTACTGATCCAGAGTTTTAAAGTAAACACTGCTTTACCCAGTATGGTAGGCAGAATTCCCAGATGGTCCCTGTATTAATCCATTCTCATGCTACTAGTAAAGACATAACCAAGATTGGGTAATTTATAAAGGGAAGAGGTTTAATTGACTCACAGTTCAACATGGCTGAGGAGGCCTCAGGAAACTTACAGTCATGATGGAAGGGGAAGCAAACACGTCCTTCTTCACGTGGCAGCAGCAAGAAATGCCAAGCAAAAGCAGGGAAAGCCCCTTATAAAACCAACAGATTTCATAAGAACTCGTCCACTATAACAAGAACAGCAGCATGAGGGCAACCACCCCTATGATTTGATTACTTCTCACTGGGTCCCTCCCATGACACATGGGGATTATGGGAACTACAATTCAAGATGAGATTTGAGTGGGGACAAGCCAAACCATATCGGCCCCCAAAATATCTGTCCTCTGTGTACATCCTGTATATAATTCACCCCTTTTAGGGCAAGTAACACCTATGCATATGAAAGAATTTCACTCTCTTGATTAGGTTTCATTATATAGAAAAGGTGAGGGGACCTTGCAGATGAAGAAAGCTTTCAAACCAGTTGATTTTGATTTAATTGAAAGGGAGATTATCCAAGGTGGGCCTGAGCTAATCAGGTGAAAGCCCTCAGAAGAGAGACTGGGGCCTTGCTAAAGAGAAAAATCCTCCTGCTGGCCTTTAAGAAGTAAACTGCCATGTTGTAGGAGAGGTTGTGGGAGCCTCTTGGAGCAGAGAGCAGCCCTCAGCCTGCAGAAGCAAGAAAACACGGGCTATAGTTTTACTGCCAGAAGGACCTGAATTCTAACAACACCTAAGTTTGAAGGGGGACTCTTAGCACTGGAGAGGAACACAGCCCAGCTAACACTGATTGCAGTCTTGTGAGGCCCTTGCTGAGTGCCCAACCAATATTCCTGACCCACAAAAACTGTGGGAAAATAAATGGCTTTGTTTAAAGCCATTGAGTTTATGATAATTTTTTACACAGCAACAGGCAGCTACTCCATCCAGCAGTTGTATTGCTAGAAATGTATTGGACAAAAATAGTCAAAGTGTACAATGTTGTATGTACAATTATGTTCTTTGAAGAATTATTTATAATAATCTCTTCTTTCCGCGATAATTTGAAAGGCTTTTCTGATGCTTTGTGTCATCAGGGCTACCTCAATTGCTTGATTCTACCTTTCTTAAAAAAAAAAAATATATGGCAGACACAACAGTCTTTGAAGCTTAAACAGTTTTCTGAGTGCATATGCATGCATGCATTTTGTTTTTGTTTTTTAGAGACGGAGTCTCGCTCTGTCACCCAGGCTGGAGTGCAGTGACGTGATTTCGGCTCACTAAAACCTCCACATCCCAGGTTCAAGCGATTCTCCTGCCTCAGCCTGCTGAGTAGCTGGGATTACCGGTGCCTGCCACCACGCCCAACTAATATTTGTATTTTTAGTAGAGATGGGGTTTCACCATGTTAGCCAGGCTGGTCTTGAAATCCTGACCTCATGATCTGCTTGCCTCGGCCTCCCAAAGTGCTGGGATTACAAGCTTGAGCCACCGTCCCCGGCCGCATGTTTTAATGGAATTATTTAACTAAGAACTTTAAGTCAAAAGTAAACCTTTCTAATGTAACTAAAGTAACTGTGGTATTTTGTTGTGGCTGAGAGCCCGAAATTTATTTCATGAAAAAGGAAGAGCCCCTGTTCTTTCTGCAGAAACTTTAGGGGCCTCAGTTATTTCAAACAATATTTTTCAGGAGCACTTAATTTTTGACTGTTTAAAAGGAAACAAAGCCCGAGTGAATGTTTTCAAATGCTGTGGTCTGGATTATTGTCTCTTTTGGAAAAGTAAATGCAAGATGGCAGCTGCTAAGATGGAATGTTTCTTTGGGTGTTCTTAGCGCTTAGTGTATAAACGATTGCTCTAGTAATGTGCAGTTTCATGAACTCCACTGATATATGGTTTGTACAGGTGATTCTTCCATGCATTAAAATCTTAATAGCCTTCACCTATTCCTTTTATCCTTTGGATTGTGATTTTAATATTTGCAAACTCAAAGCCAAATTTAATTAAAGCCAACTGTGCAGTGAATGCAGTGTGTGACTCCTCTCTTGATCTGCCTATTACAATTTAGTGTCAGTTTGTTTTTTCTTTTCATTATATCTGAAAGGGATCCTCTAGGAGAGGCTAATAGTCATTTGGTGAATGGATGAATAGAATTAGCGAATTAGAAACAAATTTCTTGATATGGTTTGGCTGCGCCCCCAACCGAATCCCATCTTGAATTTTAGCTCCCATAATTACCACCTGTTGTAGGAGGGACTTGATGGGAGATCATTGAATTGTGGGAGTGGTTTCCCCCATACTGTTCTCATGGCGGTGAATAAGTCTCACAAGATCTGATGGTTTTATAAGGGGAAGTTTCCTTGCACAAGTTCTCTCTTGTCTGCCACCATGTAAGACATGTCTTTCACCTTCCGCCATGATCACGAGGCCTCCCTAGCCATGTGGAACTGTGAGTCCATTAAACCTCTTTTTCTTTATAAATTACCCAGTCTCAGGTGTGTCTTTACTAGCAGCATGAAAACGGACTGACATCCCTACAAACTGAAAATGCAAATTTTCATGTTTGTTTTACCTTTTGAAATGATTCATACTATTATGACGGTTTATCTCAATTCATACCTGTAAAAATGTGAAGTTCATTAAAATCTTTCAGCTTCTGCCTCATCTGTTTTTAGAGCTTGATAATTATTAAGAACTCCTTCAATTCTCCTATGAGTGAAGCACTCTCATTTTTTCCATTGTATAGATGAGAAAACTGAAGCATGGAATGATTAATCAACTCCTCTGACATGTGAGCTAGTGGGGGTGGACTTAGGACTTGAACCCAGTCTATTTCCAGGTCCTGCTTTCACAAGCACCAGCACTTCTGCCTCTATAGATTAGAGCTTAGATTGATATCTTAGATAGCCACACACTGTAACTTTAAAGTTGGTAAAATATTTTAAATTAAATAAATAGCTATTACTTTTTAGTTTACAAAAACTTTAAATGTTGGGGGGTGAAAAAGTTATGGTAAAAGATTAAGGCAATCCAAGCAACAATAGGAAAACATTCCGTTATTATGAAGCTTTGCATTGATAAGTTCAAAAGAAAATCACAAATGTGATTCCAGGCTGAAAAGCAGTAATTTTGTAGAGACATTATTGTACAATATTCTTTCCCAGTTGGGCTCTAAGAGCTAAGCTCATGGCCTGTCTTGCAGAGTAGCTTCTATCTATGGTCCCTTTGAACCACAGCTTCCACAGAGAAAGGGGATATCACCAGGTAAATCAGCCCAGCCACATAAACTATGACTTTATCCATGTCATTTACAGGGTAACAAAGGTAGAAGGACCTCTTAAAATTTAGATGTTTGTTATAATGATTAGTATTAATGTTGGGAATAATGTTTTCATAGAATTTACTGCTAGGCATTGTGGCAAGTATGTTCCAGCATTGTGTCTCATTCGGTTCTTGCAGGGCAGCAGCCCACTCATTTCCCAATGCTGTCCGGATATGTTCCCATTACCCACAGGGCTCAGATATCCTAGTTGTGACTTGAAATCTGAATGTCACTTTTTGTTCCAGAGAGTTCATCTACAAAGTGGAAAGACATGCTGGACTTTCCACAGGCTGATCTGTGACTTTTTATTTTCCTGAATCCTTTTTCAAACATCCTGTAGTGGTAAAAGTCAACACTGGATTTTCCTTTGAACGTGTGCTGTGTGCCCTGCTCATCTCTTGCGGCTTGGCTATAACCAGCATGTAAGAACTCCCAACTCCTTCCCCTCTCCTAGAACCGCTTTGCCTCTTTCCAGACAGGCTCAGCTGAGTGCTCATTCTCTTTCCTTTTGAAAACACGACTCTGAGATGCAGCCTTTCTTGATAGACAGCATTGCTTGTGGGGCTATTATATGTGTAATCAGCAAGGATACACACACTCAGTCATTTCCTGAAGAACGTGCTGCCAGGTTCGTTCACAATCACTCCTTTTATTTGGCATCAGCTTGTCTATTAGGAGAGTCTGACCACTGTTCAGAGAACTTTTTTTCCTCTATCAAGCACTTTGTGTTTGAAAGTGATGCATAAATGGCCTCTTTTCCTATTTTAGCCTGTGTGCAAAATGGAGTGCAAGTTGAAAACAGATATTCTCTTTGTCAGAATCACTCCTACAATAGCATGTGCCTCAGGTCGCAACGGCACCTAACCATAGGAATAAAGCCTTGTTCTTCTCTTCTTGTCCTCCAACAGGCTAGAACTCATTTTATCAGCAACCAGAAATCTACTTAAATTAAGAAATAATGGGTCACTCTAATGGCTTGAAATATACTCTGCAGCATAAGGACATGTTTAGCCTCTTGTTCTGCCCATGAGTGGGGGCTGTTGTCACACTGAGTCTCTTAGCATACGGTAATTCTCAAGGCTAAATCCGTATAAATTAAATAAATATTATTTTCCATGTCTCTTTGCATTATCGTTTTAGTTCCTTCATAGTTCTTTTTAAGAGTCAGGTAGTCAATGTAGTTTGGGAGAGCTAGGGAGGGCTAAGGATAAATATAAGCCTGTGTATTGCTATTCTCATGCAAATAAATAACAAATATAAAATAATTCTGCAAACTAATACATACACACACACACACACACACACACATATATACATATAAAAGAAGTTCCTTGACTAGTTTTTTTGTAGTATATATATATATATTTCGTATGTGTAGCTACCCTGTGGCGTCCCACTAAGGTAACCAGTTTACTTTTTACTAGTGAAGAATGTCTATAATATAATAAAGATATATCTAGAATACAAACCACTAAGCAGGAACAACCCATTATCTCTGTTTTGCATGCCCTGTCAATGTCTTCAAGGTCAAAGCTAGCTAAGTCTTCGAGTATGTAGGGAGCTGGTATCTTGGTGAAAAGTCCTTCAGTACATGCTAGATCATAGCTCACTTGCACTATCCTTGCAAATTTTAGAATATCTCTGTGGTATTGGATTGGTTACAGTGGAAACAGAAAGATTCTGATCATACAAAATAAAGATTTTCATTTGTGAGCTCAACCATTGGATCTGTCATCTTTCATTAGCAGAAAAAATGGGGAAATCAAATACTTTGTTTTGTTTTTAACCACGCAGAGAAGGAAGAGAGTAGACTGTGGGAAATGGATACATCTGCCTTACTCCCCCAGCCCCTCCCTCTGGAGTGTGCAAGTGGTGTGGTCAGAAGTCAGCAAATTACTTTTCCATAATATTTGGCCCTAAACTACCCTGGTGAGTGAGGAGAAAGGGAATCATTTGATAAGGTTTGGAAAATAGCATCTGTTTTTCTTAGTGTTTCTGGATGAATTTATCAGGCATCCGGTAATTTACACTTTCTGTTGAAAACTATAATAGAATACCCTGCATAGACATGAAACCTTTGGGTATTAGAAGCTACATACTGACTGCTGTTGGAGAAGACCACGTTTACAGTCAAGGGTAGAATCATCTGAAATAGTTTCCCCTGAAAAAAAAATACATGGCCATATATGCCTACATAGATCTCCTCCTTGCTTCATGAATTTGGAACTAAACCTAGGTGTTTAGATAATTCCAGTTCTAGGATTTTCTCACCCTGAGTTTATTCTCCTTGTTCTTAGTGGTTCAGTTTGGCCACTGTATATATGGAGCTTATAGATGCCAAGCACTCTGTGAGGGGCAATGGATGTTCAAATAAGTAAGACTTTCCTGGGAAAACTAAATCCTGACATCAAGGGCAAAGCACAAATATAGTTACTCATGGAGGGCTGTCACTCATGGAGGGCTCACTATTGTAAGCTTTAGATATATTGGTTTATTTAATCCTCTTTATGAGGCAGATCATGCTATTTATGTCTGGTTTACAAATAAGGAAGGTGAAGCAAGTCACTTGTCTTATGTAATCCTCCTGGCAAATGAAGAGCCAGAATTCGAGCCCCGGTGCACTTGTTCCAGAGTCCATACTCAGAACCACTGTGCTACAGTGGAACACAGCAAATGTGTTGAACATGCAAGCACTGGGTGCCATAGAGCACGGAGAAGAGTCAGCCAGCACACCCCAGGGCCGATTCAGTGAAGTGGGGCTTGAGATAGAGGGGCCATGAGCAATCTCTGGCTGTGCTTTGTCTTTTCAAGGAGGTGACATCTCAAAGGGAAATTTATAGGATGAGAAAGGGGTTGCTAGTTGAATGAAGAGATCTGAGGAGCCTGCCATGGAGAAGGCATGGCTGGGCAGAGACCTCGAGTTGAGAGATGGTACTTGGGGCTAGTGGCAGAGGTAGCAAGAGATGAGTGGGGAACATCTATTCCTGGGACTTAGTAATGAGACTCAATCCTGGACAAGTATCCTTGTGATGGGGATGTTCAACGTGGAATAACTGGGAGGAGACCTTGTTGAGGAACATATCACACTGTCCTTTCAGTCCAAGCTCTTCATGCCCCAAGCAGGCAGGTGGATGCATGCTCTGACTTAAGAAACGCCATTCACAGGGCTGGATTTTTAAGTATTAATACAAGGCAAGAAGGGGCAAAGCATGGGCAAGGGTAAGATTAAAGAGTTTTGTGTTTGTGACCAGGAATATGAATTTTCCTTATAGTGATGATTTTAGAAAAATCTATGCAGTAGCTCTGTGGAGTTTGAATTTGTTCAGTACACAGCTCTAAATTCCACATTTATAATAATTGGCTATCTTCTTGAATGACATATGGATATTTGATCTTTGCAATCTCTTAATGAACAGATGTAACAGATTGTTTTCATCAACATCTACAAAGGTCCTCTCTGCCAAGCCATTGGACCAAAATATTCAGTAGAATAAAGTGGACCACTTGGGAGTTTCCTTACTCTGATTTCATCTTTCTGTGTTTAGAGAGAAATGGTTCTGTTACTAGAATACTCAACAGAAATAAGAGAGAAAGGCAAAGGAGCTGTGAAATCCATATAATAAACAACCATCTGTTAATAATTTATCAGACACATATAGGGCCTTGGCACGGTGGGTTCATTTGGACATGCAACACTAAGATGTGTTTTTTCCTCTTAAGTGTGTACATGTGGTAATTGACTGTAATTAATAGGTCAGCCTAAAGGTGAAAAAAATAACAAATTCCAAAAATATAATTTTAACGAATCTCCTGTTAGACATCATGTTAATTATCCTATCTTTCAGTAGGATCTGAAGTCTGTCTGGGTAATCTTCAGCCTATGTGCCATGTGACTTTACCTGAATGTTAATTACATTAGCATGCTTTAGTGGAAAGGAAAGAGGGAAGAAGTTTGAGATGGGAGATGTCGGTTCCAGAATCAGTTCAAGTTCAACTCAAGTGCTTTTCTAGAAATAGGAGAAATTAAACTGCATGATTTTTAAATCCTTTTTAATTTGAACATGCTTTTTAATTTGAACATACTAAGAGTATAATACTTCATACTTTCTCACGCACTCTCCCACCTGTTTCAGGCTCATACTTTCAGCTTGAAACAAGTCATTCTGGCTGAAGCCAGTGACAAACATCCTTCACCCATTTTTGACAATTTCCCATTGCATTAAGTTACCCAAATTTTTGAGTCAAGTCCTATTTTGAGTAAGCATTTGATGGTTATTCCCTTCTCACAAATATACTAAACTATTCAATCTTAACAGACTCAGTCAAACCAAAAAAAAGATGTTATTCCCTAAATAATACCCATCAATTTCTTCATTAATGTGTTTTTGAGTTGTTTACAATAAAACACAAGTAACAATCCACTGTCGTAATGATAAGACCAGGGTATTTCCTAATATTAGAAACAAGTCAAAATCCATTGTCTCTACTTCCTTTGCAGAGTTTAGTTGACCTCATCCAAATTAAGAAAACACTTAGCTTGAAAGTTTGCCCTGCTAATTTTCATAGAAAATTAAAGCAAAATCATTATCAAGGGCCATGGTTTATTTTTCATCATTGCATAACTCTACATATTTTAGGTATAAACAAAATTTTGTGCATTTTTATTTCAAAAACCATAAATTTTGTTAATGTGTAAAATATAAAAAAGCTCAAAAGAAATTTACTTGTAAATTTACCTCTGAAAAATAGACACTTGAAGCTGAGGTGCTTACCTTTTCAGTCGTTTTTCTGCATATATATATATATATATATATACACACACACACACACACACACATATACATATATATAAAATGAAATAACTCTCGCTTCACTATGTGGTGCTTTACTGTTTTATAGATGGACTGAGACAGTAGACACCTATACTTTATTCTGGATGGACCTACTGTAAAATAGTGCTAAATGTTAACCATTTTTTTCAGATCTTAGGTTGTATATTTTCTTATTCCTCCTAAAATAACACTGATCGTAGGCAAAGTGATACATTTAAGGTAAAAGTTATCACAAAAAATTTAATGTGTTAAATTTGTATCACACCTAGAGCTAAATAAAAATCTTTGTAGAGAAATATATTTCTATTTTTAAACTATAACCAGCTTCACATGCAGATATTTTGTAATTAGCAGGGAGTGGAGGGAATAGAACCAACATTTATGGAACATTTACAATTTGCCAGGCTTTGTGATAGTAAATTTAAATGTACTTTCTAAACTAATTTTTACGTAACAAGGAGAGTTCAGTGTTATCCATTTTACAACTAAGGAAAGTAAGAACAGAGTTTAAATAATTTAAACTTGGTCACACAGCTTTAAAGCTATAAAGACACAATTTGAACCCAAGCTTGTCTGATTCCAAAGTCTATGATTGTTCTTAAAAAGAAAAACTTAATAGCTTTTTTGTTTCAAACTACCAAAGTAATATTTACTTACGGACAAATAGAGGGGATGTATTAGTCCATTTTAAATCTGCTGGTAAAGACACACCCGAGACTGGGAAGAAAAAGAGGTTTCATTGGACACATACTTCCATGTGGCTGGGGAGATCTCAGAATCATGACGGGAGGTGAAAGGCACTTCTTACATGCTGGTGGCAAGAGAAAATGAAGATGCAAAAGCGGAAACCCCTGATAAAACCATCAGATCTTGTGAGACTTATTCACTACCACAAGAACAGCATGGGGAAAACCGCCCCATAATTCAAATTGTTTCCCACCTGGTCCCTCCCACAACACATGGAAATTATGGGAGCTACAATTCAAGATGAGATTTGAGTGGGGACACCACCAGGGGAAAAGCACACTCTGGGGCCTATCAGAGGGTGGAGGGTGGGAGGTAGGAGAGGATCAGGAGAAATAACTAATGGGTGCTAGGCTTAATACCTAGGTGATTGAAATAATCTGCACAACAAACACCCACCACCCAACTTAACCTATATAACAAACCTGCACATGTACCCCTGAACTCAAAGTAAAATTAAAAAACTATTTACAGAATAAAGAAATACATGACAAAAAAAGATAAAGACATCAGTAAATCCACTCCGAATTAACTACTGTTAATTATCTGGCATATGTTTTTAAAATCTGTGTTCTGCCCATATACTAAGATACACATGTATTTTTTTACTGCTTTCATTCACTTTTCCTTCCTTCCTTTGTTCCTTCCTTTCTTCCTTCGTTCCTTCTTTCCTTCCTTTTTTTTCTTTCTTTTCAAAATGTGACCATGATATACACACTATTTTGCAACTTGTGTTTTTCCACTTGGCTGTTAATTTCTATGACTCCTTCCAAACTCCTTTTGAATGGCTATAAATTAAAGTAGCATTATTTATCATAGTTAACCACTTACTAATAAATGCATATTAGGGTAATTTTAAATAATGTTTTCATAAGCATTCATATATATATTTATCTTTATGTATGTATGCAAATATTTTTGTAAGATAAATTACCTACACTACAAATTTCCAAGACTAAAAGTATGAACACATTACATTATAAACCATACTGTAACATTGCCTTCCATAACATCTTAGCAATTTATACTCCCATGGCACTGCCCCAGGCATTATCAGTGAACCCTAACCAAATGACAGGTATAGAGAAGATCATTCATCCCACCTCAATTTTACTGATCAAAACACTGAGCCTGAGAGGGGTAGGGGTTTCCTCATCCTTACACCTGTAGAAAGTACTGGGGTCAAGCCCGGCTGACTTATAGTATTAACTATGTAAAGTATAATAATAAAGAGCCAACACTTCAGAGTTCCAGGCACTGCTCTAATTTTAAACTCATTTAATTCTCATGTCAACTCTGTGAGTTGGGTACAATTACTATACCCAGATTGCAGATAAGGAAGCTGAAGAACAGAGAGGGAGCCTAAATGACTTTTCCCATCAGCACATCTCCTGAGAGGCTGAGGCACCATTAGAATTAGGCGATATGGTCCCAGAGTCCATGCTCTTCACTCGCATGCTGTATTTCTATGTTATACTTATTTTTATAAAGTAAGTTGTTTCCAAGAGGCATTCCAACAAAGTCACCTAGCGAAGTTCACTAAAATGTTGTGAGCATAAGAGAGTCGTAGGTACCATCAAACACATGAGAAGATTAGGATCAAAGATTTTAAAGGTGGCAAAAGTAGTGAATGTTTTCTTGTGGTCTTAGGCAAAGTGAGCAATCAATACAATTAGATTGAGATCAGAAAACATATTTGAGCTTAGCTTAATTATGCAGAAATAGATGATTTATTTTTCCTCCAATAAAGTTAGGTATCTTTTTAACTGCTAGCAGATATATGTGAAAATGATTTGCAAAGGGTGACTTCATTGTAAATGTTACAGCATCTGATATATGCATATATGTGTATAATTATTGAATGCATATGTTTGACATGTCTCTGTGCATATGTTTGAATGCATATGTTTGACATGTCTATGAGGACCAATAGATGTAAGTTGAGAAAATAGAAACAGATAAGTTAAACAATTGTTCTAAATTGGCACACTGGTTCAAGAAAATGTAGTATTCACCAGTATGCCAGTTTGGGTGTCTTTCCAGGTTCATGGCTTGGTATTCCAGTCTTATTCTTTTTTTTCTTATTCACACTAGAATTCTGTAACACTGTAAAAGAATTATTGCAAATTTTATCCTTACAACTATTAGAGATGGGGAAAAAAATGGAGCAGGGAGGAAAAAGCATATATATTTTACGTAATATATAATATATGCAGATTATATATAATACATACTCAAACTTATTTAGGATTTGTCAAACATTCAAACATTTTATCTATCATATAATAAATAAACATAAATGACACATCAGCATTGATACCTAAGATAAAGGATTATTCTACAGTAAACCATTCAGCTTATATTTTATTCAGGAAAGAGGTTCTTTTGATATTTATTGGATGAAAAAAAAGGTTTTCAGAACACAGTCAGTAGTTTTGAAGCTTAAGGCCTTTCGTAGTGGGATCTGAGAACTGGAGAATTCTTTGAGGGCATTTGTTAAGTACTGTGTTTATAAAGGACAGGCAATAAATACTGTCAGATGTCCATAAATTTTATTTGCAAGAGATGCTTTGGTGGGAATTATCTAATGTGCACATTTGTACTCATATGTCTTCAGTAACTTTCAGCTCTAAATCCACCAGGGAGCAAGCTACTTCAGCCAGATGTTAGTTTTTGTTGATCTTTCTTTGCTTTTTAAAAGAGCCAAATTATTTTGATTTTTTATATCTGATTTAAGTTGTTGCTTCTCTTATTTAGTAAAATCTAATATAGAACCATTTTGAAGATTTTACCATTTTTCCACTTACTATACTCAACGATCACCAGAAATATAATAAAGTATTGTTTTATGGCTATGAACTAGAATATAATTAATACACAATATGGTCTGGAAACAATCCTACTAATATAACTTAACCAATATTTTTATATCTGATATCCATTTTTAATATCCTGAGATAAAACATACTTTGAATCCTCTTCCTCACATTACTTAAAGTTAGGTTTTCAAATCCAATCCTTATGCTCAAGTGCTGGACAGAGAAGCCATCCAATTGTCTATGCCCCAGTGTGAAGTAGATGATGCAGTGACTCAAGGTGGTGATGGGTGGAGCTTTTGAGGAGCCCCTACTGTGTCCACCAGGATTGGAGCCAAGAGAGAAAGTGAACTGGGCCCAGGCTGCAGCAGAAGCTTTTTATCCATCTTTTATTCCATCTTCCCAGTGACACAATAAGATAAGTATGATTACCCCAGTTGAGACGAGCATCAGAGATCCTCAACCTAGGGTGATTGTGCCCCACAGGGGACATGGAACAATGTCTAGAGACATTGTTGATTGTCACAACTGCTGGCATACAACTGACATCTACAGAGTAAAGATAAGGGATGCTGACAAATTATCCCACCTATATTAGTCTCTTCCATGCTGATAATAAAGACATATCCCAGACAAGGTAACTTATAAAGGAAAGGGGTTTAATTAACTCACAGTTCCACATGGCTCGGGAGGTCTCACAATCATGGTAGAAGGCACAGGAGGAGCAAAGTCACGTCTCGCATGGAGGCAGACAGGAGAGTGTGTGCAGAGGAACTCCCCTTTATAAAAACAATGAGATCTCATGAGTCTTATTCACTATCATGAGAACAGCACAGGAAAGACCTGCCCCCATTATTCAATTACCTCCCATTGGGTCCTTCCCACGACATGTGGGGATTACAGAAACTACAATTCAAGATGAGATTTGGGTGAGGACACAGCCAAACCATGTCACCACTCAAGATATCAATAGCGCTGGCCGGGCGCGGTGGCTCTTGCCTGTAATCCCAGCACTTTGGGAGGCCAAGACGGGCGAATCACAAGGTCAGGAGATCAAGACCATCCTGGCTAACCCGGTGAAACCCTGTCTCTACTAAAAAATACAAAAAAACTAGCCAGGCGAGGTGGCGGGCGCCTGTAGTCCCAGCTACTCGGGCGTGAACCTGGGAGGTGGAGCTTGCAGTGAGCTGAGATCCGGCCACTGCACTCCAGCCTGGGCGACAGAGCGAGACTCTGTCTCAAAAAAAAAGAAAAAAAAAATGTCAATAGTGCCAAGGCTGAGAAACCCTGCCCCATTTTACAGATAAGGAACCTGAGGATATAAAAATTTGAATAAGTTGACCAAGGTCCACAATTTGTGAATGGCAGAGCTAGCATCAAACTCAGGCTTAACTCATAAGTTTACCCTCTTTATCAATAAAACTCATTCCTTCATGGATAGTTAGAAATATAATCAGCAGATCAACATCAAGTTGCAGACAGTTTTAAATATTAAGGGACAATACATCATAGAGATTTTAGATCCATTGAATATTTATATCCAGAACTATTAAAAGTAAATACTTCTAGGAAATCAAAGTTCACATGAGAAGGCTTGGGAAAATATATAGGCATACATAGATTTCCAGTTTTCGAACAATTTATTGGTAAGAACATTTCATTCCTTGTACTCTTCTATTTATGTGGACACATATTCTCCTATCTGACAGCCTAGAGTTACCAAAATTTATTAAGTATGAGGAAATTGAGTCAGATATTTTTATATTCAATATTATTTCCAGAATCCTTCATTTTTAGTTTGTAAATATTGAGAAATGCCCTCTGGCTGTCCTGCTTGATTTAGTTTATTCTTTATATCTCTAGTCAAAGAAATCCAGTGCATCCAGGCTACCAATAAGGAATTCTGACCCAAGTCTTGCACATCATATTGAAAAATCATAGTTGCAGAGATAATATTTAATTCTTTGGGAAGGTGGGCGTATTTTAGTTTCTGGTAAGCTTATGCAAATTCAGGTCCCTTGGAGCCAGTCCTTACAAAACACTTATTCCAGTCTTTGTTGTCTTCTCACATTCATCCTCATCAGTGTATTAGTTTCCCTTAACCTGGCTTTTTAGTTCCTCATTTTCATAGTTGTCAACAAATCCAAGCCTTCTTTAACCAATTAGATACGTAGGGGTGGTATGGTTCTTATTATTGGACTTGTCTTGGAAAATTACTGGACTATGGGCCGAAATAATCATAGAGTGTTAGAGCTGACAGGAGATATAGAAACTAACTGTCTAGACCAGACGTCTAATTATATACTTAGAGAAGCTAAGGTCCAAAGAGGTTAAGTATCTTTGCCGAGGTCAAACAGCTGGTTAGCAGTTATGGTGGAACCACAGTTCTTATCTGCTGATTCTCATTTCTAGGCTGTCTGCACCACACTTTTTGATACACTAGAATGTGCTTCAAGATAATATGTGCTACGTGGCATTCCACGGTGGTACGTCGGTACCCACTGTGTATTCTTTAACACTGCATGTTTTGTGGCTTAATTGGCCTTACCAAGATAATAGGTGGTTTCTTAGGCCCAGGTGTGACCATGGTAGTGCTGATACCTAGAACTTGAAACAGGAGTGCCATTGTCATCACACTTTCTTATAAGTTAGACACAGGCACAAGCTCCCAAGGACAGCTGCCTCATAGACCACATATGCAAGGGTTTTACCAGAATGACTGACATTTACATTGTCCCTGTATCTGAGGTCTTTGAAAAGAGTAACAACAGCCACTCAAACTAGAAGGCAGAAAGCAAATCCTTGAGATATTCTGTCAAGCCAAAGCCCTCCCTTGCTCAGTCACCTACATGGTTGAAGGCAAAAGGCATCTTTGCTATGGCGCAGAGTGATGGGGCATAAGGTAGTGACAGCTGCATGGACACCCAACACAGGACATCTATACTGACTCAGTGGGAAAGTACACTGTACTTGGTGATTCTCAGAGCCACTGAGCACAGAGGACTGCGTGGAGCAGACTTCATTATCCATTCTTCCCAACCTCTGATTTTAAGACCAAGTAAAAATAGAAACACAGGCTTCTCTAGAATGCAGCAGCAGGGATAAGAACAGAAGAGAGAGAGCCGGTAGCATAGTCCTATTAATATAACCAGCCCTGCTGGTGTCCTGAAGTGGTGGGTTATGGACCACAGAAAATCAGCAGCCCTCTTTAGGTCACGCTCTACAATGTGGCACATTGTTGGGATCCTCCTGAAAAATGAGGCACGTGTTCACCCTATTATGTCCACCATATTCCAACTCCATTTGTCTAAGGACAGAGGTTGCATTAATCTTCTACAGGTACATATTTTAATATATGATCAGCCAGACTTCATTAAATTCTTAAACATTTATTTATGGAATATCTACTATAGGCCAGGTATAATTAGTGGTATAAGATAACATGGAAAATTAAACTTATGGATAGAGTTTTAACACTGTCTTTGAGAATGGACAGAAAAGAATGGAGAAATGACCTTGCTATGGTTTGGCTGTGTCCCCACCCAAATCTCATCTTGAGTTGTAGCTCCCGTAATTCCCTCGTGTTGTGGGAGGGACCCTGTGGAAGATAATTGAATCATGGGGGCGGTTTCCCCCACACTGTTCTCGTGGTAGTGAATAAGTCCAACAAGATCTGATGGTTTTATAAGGGGAAACCCCTTTCACTTGGCTCTCATTCTTCTCTTGTCTGCCACCATGTGAGATGTGCCTTTCACCTTCCACCATGATTGTGAGGCCTCTCCAGCTACGTGGAACTGTGAGTCCATTAAACCCCTTTCATTTGTAAATTGCGCTGTCTGGGGTATGTCTTTATCAACAGAGTGAAAAACAGACTAATACAGACCTTTATTGAACATCCACAAAAACCGGGCATTTTATGTATATTATTGCACTGAGTCCTCACAAGACTCTTATTAGGCAGTCATGTTTATTCTCAATTAACAAACTCAAAGATCTGTAGAGTGCCTGAGGTTCACAGCTAGTAAGCAGAGAGCTGGTGGTGCTCTTTCCCGTGCTCCAGCGGCTTCAGTGAAGATGCTCTTTTCTTTACTTCAGTGGCTTCAGGGGCTGAGTTGGGTCCCCTGCCATGCAGAACAGGAATATGCCACTGAAGCAGCTGTATGATGTAGCAGCGGGAAGGTGGGCAAGGCTGATTTGGGGCATAAGCAGGGAGTGCTGATGTGCAGCAGAAAGGAACCTCAACTCCCTTTGAGTCCAGCTGGGGTGGAGCCTCGTCCTTACTGACATAGAGAAAAGGGATTGTGTCCCATACTCCCCACCCTATGCCAAGTTCAAAACCTGAGGCGAGCAGGGCTGCTCATTCCCGTCTAAGAAAGCCCCTAGGGACCTCGAACATTTTACTGCATGTGCACATCTGTGGTATTGAGAGCATGTTCTTATGTATGGGTGTGTGTACACTGCACAGGGGTATCTCAGTTGACTGCAGTCCCCACACATGATATATAGCAAACTGTTTAAACAGTGACCTCTTGTACTAAAATTTCCCAAAGGGCACTGCCAGGTAGCAGACTGTCGACTCTAAATTAGATTTCATTTTATTCGCTCCTTAGTGCAGGTAGCAATAAGTAGTAAAAACCCAAGGTTGGAAAGCCAGAAATAGAAGCTTTAGAGAAGAACTGAGAAAATCCCTAATAATTAAAGATTTCCAGTATTAACCTTTTCCACTTGTAACATGTGCTTTCTGGTCATCATTTTCTTTTTAAGGGCCCATTTTTATTTAATAAGAAAAAGTCTTGATGTTTGTGCTTTTGCATTTCATTGCAAGAAGAGAATATAGAGTTATGTTGACATAAATCAAGGTAGGAATTTAACAGGTACCAGTCTGGTGTGATCCACGTGGGCAAGAGCCATAAAATAGCTACATGGGAGCCATGGAGAATGGTTGATGTGACCTCACATTGGTGACAAAATTCCCTTTACTGTCTGGCACCATTTCTTTGTTCCTGTTGCTGTCTCCTATAGTATGGATATGGTTCATTTGTCCCCACCAAATCTCATGTTGAGATTTCATCAGTGTGGCAGTCCTGGGAGGTGGGGCCTAGTGGGGGCTATTTGGGTCATGGAGACACAGCTCTCATGAATAGAATAATGCTCTCTTTTAGTGATGAGTGAGTTCTCGCCCTATTAGTTCACCAAGAGAGCTAGTTGTTAAAAAGAACCTGGTACGTCCTCACTCTCTTATGCTCCCTCTTTCTCTGTATGCTCTTTGCCCATGCAGGGTCCCCCTTGCCTTCAGCCGTGAGTGGAAGCAGCTATAGGCCCTCACCAGATGCCCATCCGTGAACCTGGTAGCCATTAGAATTGTAAATCAAACAAACTTTTTTTCATTCTGAATTATTCAGTGTCAGGTATTCCTTTATAGCAAACCAAATGGACTGAGACACCATTTCTAGAAGCCCTGTCATTGATATTCTTGAGTTGTAGGTAGTTCCCTATCACTGATGGTCTAGTTATAGAGTTAGGGATGGGTATTGAGGACTGTGAGGTGCTAAGAATGGATGCAAGTAAGATTATCTGTTAGATCTCTCAGAGAAAAGTAACCAAACTTGGCAGAAATCGCTTAACACGAGTGTCACAGAACAAGTTGAATAAACTCACTGGGAGGAACAAGAAAAGTAGTGCAGATTTTTTAATGCTGAAATGTAGCTAAGACACATGGTTTACATTGCAGTAGAATAAGTCAGCAGGGTCAGCAAAATCAGTAGATTCTAATTTCTATCAAAATCTGACAAGAAAATATTAAAGAAATATTATTATATCTAAGGCCTTTTTCATTGCAAGGAATAGAATGCAAGCTCAAACTAGCCTCAGCTTAAAATGGAGTCTATTGGCTGGTGCAAATAAAAAGGTCTGGTATTGTCTTCGTTTAGGCTGGCTAAATTCAGACATTCTATGAATGATCTCAGGAATGATTCTCCCTCCAAGACTTGGCTCTGATTTCTGGCAGTGCTGCTTTCATTTGCTGAAGGATTCTCTTTACATGATGGAAAGGATTACCTTAAACTTAAGTGGTCCTTATAACTCAAAACCAACTTCATAAGGAGAGAAACCATCTCTGGCTCCAAACATCCATTCCAGCCCCCAAAAGGTCTCTGATGGGTAAGTAAGCATCATTTGTCCAGCTTCTGTAGGAGAGGAGTAACGCCCTGACTGACAGCTCCATCTAAATGCTGTGAGCTGAAGGAAGAGCTGATCCCAAAGGAAAGGTTGCAAGGAGGATAAATGAGTACCATAGCTATCTATAATGAGACTGATTAGATCCTGGTCCCACAGGGAGAAAAACAGCTTAAAAGCAAATTGGAGCTTACCTGGATGTTGGAAGAGGGCTTTAAAGAGAGAAAGATTCGAATTGAGATTGTATATATCGGAAGGATCCAGAAGCAAAGATACTTCTATAACTTAGACTTAACTCCTGCACTGCGTAATTCTGCCTCTCCATCACACTTCACAGACCCATGGAAGAAGCAAAGAATTGACAGCAAGCCTCTCACTCTTAGCACCCTTTCTCCTATCCCTTTACATCTTCACTCAGCGTTTTGCTTACTCCGTTCTCGGTCTCTGGGTCTCTCTCTCTCCCCCCACCCCCACTTCTATTTCTCTCTCCCTTTCTTTTCCTTTCTTCTTCCCTCCTCCCTTCTCTCTCCTTAAAATACCTTCTTGAAAACAATATACAATAGAACCATGCGGTGAGGACAGTTCCTTTCAACCCACTTTTACTTAGAGCTATTTTCATTGTAATTGTTGCTGAGATGAAATGCTGACCTTTCTTTGCATGTTGAGAAAATTAAAAGTGCTTCAAAGGTCAGAGAAAACAATCCCCTAAATAACAGCTACAGGGAAAATGCCCGTGTAAAGTAACTGCTCCCTTCCTGACACCAGAACATGTAATTCTCTAGTTTACATTAAGAATAGATCTCCTACCCATTCTTATTATCTTTAAAGATGACAACAATGGGACCCCTTAGACCAGAAGGCCCACCATAGCCAAACAATTCTCACAGAAATACAATTGTGTGTATTTTTTCTCCTAGGATAAAATCTATATGACAGTTTTGTTACTGGAAGAAACTGTTTCCTCTTCCCTAGAAATTGTGTGCAAATGAGACAGAGGTAGATTTTTGTTTTCAATTATGGCTGCGGTTCTACATGTTATTTGTCACGTGTAGACACAGGAATGAGCCCTGCAACTGAGGAATTATTAGCTGAGTGAAAAATGTTACTGGACCAAGATGTTTTCCTAACCATTGCTAGAATTAGTTAAGCCACTGACATCAATGTCTAATGTATAATGTACATATCAGAGAAAACCACCAAAACATTTACAGGTTGTGAATACAGTAATATAACACATATGTGCAGACAGCCAGCCACTCATGATCAGACGTTTTCAAATGATACTTCTGAGAAATTGTTCCTGTATTTTTTCTGTTAATTTTATCTGTAGCTAATGCCCATCTTTTTTTTTATTTCTTCTTTAAAAAATCAGGATACATGTGCAGAACGTGCAGGTTTGTTACATAGGCATATGTGTGCCATGGTGGTTTGCTGCACCTATTGACCCATCCTCTAAGTTCCCTCCCCTCACCCGCCACCCCCCAACTGGCCCTGGTGTGTGTTGTTCCCCCTGTGTGTCCATGTGTTTTCATGGTTCAACTCCCACTTATGAGTGAGAACATGCGGTATTTGGTTTTCTGTTACTGTGTTAGTTTGCTGAGGATGATGGCTTCCAGCTTTATCCATATCCCTGCACACAATCTCATTCCTTTTTATGGCTGCATAGTATTCCATGGTGTATATTTACCACATTTTTTTAACCCAGTCTATTAATCCCCATCACTTCTATGGAACGGGGTAGAATGAATCAACTTTTGTCCATGTCTAACTTGAGAGTTAAGTTAGAAACTTGAGAAAGATACATTATGGTAGGAAATAAATTTGGAGGCGAGGCATAGAGCGGCACGTTTTTTCCACTCTACATTTAAATCCTGATATTCAAATCTCTTTAATTAGAAGACCTTGTAAATTCAAATCCATATCCTTCAGGATAAAGTTTCAGCACTCACTATGCACTAAAGTCCCCTATTCTCTCAGACTTGGAATCACTCAGTCTTCCCTTCCCTAAAGCAGGTGGCTTTCAGTTCTTAGCATGCAGTTCTTTAAACTGGGCATGCTGTTCATCAACGTAGTGACTTTGCTTCAGGCTTCTCCTCTCTAGAAGACTACCTGTCATCTCCACCTTCTCCTCACTATCCTTAAGACTTAACTCCAACACACATCCTATAGAAAGCCTGTCTTGACAGTCCTTCAGTCTAAGGAAGATGGTGTCAGTCCCATAAATAACATCTATCACATAGACCTGTCCCAGCAGTGACTGCTTTACTTGTGTTTCAACTCCAACAGAGCATCCTTGTATCTTCAGTAATTCTGATATTGTTTTCCCAAAATGCCCCTCTGGGAAGCCCCAAAGTGTCTGTATGCCAATCTCTGGAATCTGTGAATATGTTCTATTAAATGGCAAAAAGGATTTTGCAGATTGAATTAAGGCTACTGAACTTAATAGAGGGAGATTAACCTTGATTACTTAAGTGAGCTCAGTCTGATCACCTGGGTCCTTAAAGTGGAAGAGACAGGCAGAAGCAACACAACCACAAAAAAGAGGGAGGAAAGATTCAAAGTGTGGGAGGGACTCTACCCACTATTGCTGGCTTTTAAAATGGAGGAAAAGGGCTGGGCACAGTGGCTCACACCTGTAATCCCAGCACTTTGGGAGGCTGAGGCTGGTGGATCACAAGGTCAAGAGATCAATACCATCCTGGCCAACATGGTGAAACCTCCCTCTCCGGTAAAAATACAAAAATTAGCTGGGTGTGGTGGTGTGCACCTGTAGTCCCAGCTACTTGGGAGGCTGAGGCAGGAGAATCACTTGAACCCGGGAAGCAGAGGTTGCAGTGAGCCGAGATCGTACCACTGCACTCCAGCCTGGCGACAGAGCAAGACTCCGTCTCAAAAAAAAAAAAAAGGAGGAAAGGGACCATGGACCACGGAATGTGGGTGTCCTCTAGAATCCGGGAGCAGCCCCTGGCTGGCAAGCCAGCAAGGCAACAGGAACCTACAACCTGCAAAGCCAAGGCCTATAATGGAATTCTGCCAACAGTCTGAATAAGCAGAGAAATGAGTTTGCCCCTAGAACCTCCAGAAAAGAATGCAGCTCTTGTTCTCCTGATGCCTTGATCTTAGTCTGGTGAGATCCATGCCAGAATTCTGACCTACAAAACTGCAGGATTATAAATTTGCATGTTTTAAGCCACTAAGTCCATGATAGTTCGTTACAACAGCAAAAGGAAACTAAGGTACCTTCTCAGGCATGGACTTGGACTCAACAGAATTGTGTTGAGTCCCAGCACCAATGCTACTGCAGTGTGATTTGGGGAACTAAACCTGAGTGGCCACATTCTGTACATGGATAGAATCCAGAACCTGTCTCATGGGCTTCTGTGTGGACAGCATGTGAAAGTATAGGTAAAGCACTCAGAAGATGGTTGGCATATATGAATTGTTACCTCCACCTCATTACAAATCTATGCCCCTCAGTCTGGAAGGATCTCCCTGCAGATGTCTACATGACACAATCTCACCTTCGTTAAGTTTCCATTCAATGGAACCTCCTCCTTGAAGTCCTTCCTTGGTCATGCTACTTAAAATTTCAACTCATCCCTCACCCCCAACCTGATCACATTCTAGTTCTCTTCCCTGCTTCATTTTTCCCCATAGTACTTATCACTAGAGTAATTGTATATGAGTTAACTATCGCTGTGTAACAAATCACCCCAAAACTAAGGGACTTCAAACAATATGCACTTACTCTCTCACTGTCTTTGTGGGCCAGGAATCCAGGCACAGGTTAGCTAGGGGGCTTTGGTTGTCTCAAAGCTCATTTTAAGTCATTGAACAAAGAGCCCCATTCCTCACCAGCTGCTAGTTGGGAGCTGACCTCAGTTTCATGCCACATAAGCTTTCTCATTAAAATGTACAAGTCTAGAAGGCAAGAGAGAGTGCTAGTAAGACGGGAGTCACAGACTTTGTAGCCTAATCTTGGAAGTGCTATCCCTTCACTTTGCCTATATTTTCTTTGTTAGAAGGAAGTCACTAGGTCTAGCCCATAGTTAGAGGTGATTACACAAGGGTGTGAATACCAGGAAGCAGGCATTTGGGGGAGCCTTGTCAGAAGCTGCCTACCACATCCTGCTCCCTAGGCCAAATGGGACAGTCCCTATTTACAAACACTGCTTTAATGTAATTATCAGCTGTACTTCCAGCCGACATATGTGGCCCTGGTGTAATTATCAGGGGCATTTCTTTCACGCAAGAGTTGCCCAGGCTTAGACAATAAATTACATCATCTTCCCTCTTAATGCTTTGCAATATAATATAGAATTTACTAATTTGTTTTGGTATCTTATCCAAATCCTTCCCTAAATAGCAGATCCCTAAGTAGGGTTTACGGATCCCTAAATGGAGATTTTTGTATGTTTTGTTCGTTGCTGTATCCCCAGTGCCCAGATTAGTAGTTGATCTTCAAAACATATTTTGAGCATATATTTTGTCATGGAGTGTTTAAAACTACACCACTGAGTAAAATTGGTGTTTTGGAAATACATATTGTTGCTATGTAATCTCACGGTTTTCATCAATACTGTTTTGGGGAATCATCAAAATAATAATTAAGCTGGCCATGGTGGCTCACACCTGTAATCCCAACACTTTGGGAGACTGAGATCACTTGAGTCCAGAAGTTCCAGACCAGCCTGGGCAACATGATGAAACCCTGTCTGTACAAAAAATACAAAAATTAACTGGATGTAGTGGCACACTCCTGTAGTACCAGCTACTCAGGAGGCTGAGGTGGAAGGATCACTTGAACCCGGGAGCATAAGGATATAGGATCTGTGACTGCACCACTGTACTCCAGGATGGGTGACAGCGTGAGACCCTGTGTCAATAATAAGTTAGTTGCTAGTGTCAAGGTATGGTGAGGGGGGAGAAGAAGGGACCCTACCAGCCGAAATGATCAATGAGGGTGGGATGGGGATGATGTTTTGGAGTTGGTGAGCCAGAGTTGAGTTTAAAATCATAAGCAGGCATTCAGGGGTTGCATGGAGATGGGGGTGTAGTGATGTATGAAGAGAAGAGGTTGGTGAGGTGGCACAGACAAAATCAAGAGGCTTAAAGACCATGCTGTGGAGTATGGACTTATCCCAAAGACTCCAAGGCACTGCTGGAGCATTTGAAGAGGGAGAATGGAGAATCAAATGCATGGATCAGAAAAGTTCCTTTCACAGCAGGAGAGAGGATGAGGTTAGGTACACCTGGAAGGAAGGAGAAGATTAAGGGTTTTTTGGAGTGTCAGTTAGGGTAGAGGGAAATATAGTAAGGAAAAGATGGGGGCGGGCGCGGATTACTCAAACATGTTCGTGCTGGTTTTGCTGGGTATAGTGACTATAAATTAGTTTTTCTATTACATTTTTATGATGTAGTTATATCACTTGCAAAATTAAAGAGGTTATATTAAAAGTGTTCCCACTAAGTTTGGACTGGGTGGAGCCCACCACAGCGCCGGAGAGTCACTGTAGCCAGACAGCCTCTCTAGATTCCTCCTCTCTGAGCAGGGCATCCCTGAAAGAAAGGCAGCAGCCTCAATCAGGGGTTTATAGATAAAACTCCCATCTCACTTGGGCAAGCACCTGGAGGAAGGGGTAGCTATGGGCATGGCTTCAGCAGACTTAAATGTTCCTTCCTGCCAGCTCTGAAGAGAGCAGCAGATCTCCCAGCACAGCGCTCAAGCTCTGCTAAGGGACAGACTTCCTCCTCAAGTGGGGCCCTGACCCATGTGCTTCCTGATGGGGAGACATCTCCCAGCAGGAGCTGACAGACACCTCATACAGGTGAGCTCCGGCTGGTATCTGGCAGGTGAACCTCTGGGATGAAGCTTCCATAGGAAGGAGCAGGCAGCAATATCTGCTGTTCTGCAGCCTCTATTGGTAATACCCAGGCAAACAGGGTCTGGAGTGGACCCGCAGGAAAATGCAGCAGACCTGCAGAAAAGAGGCCTGACTGTTAGAAGGAAAAGTAACAAACAGAAAGCAATAGCATCAACATCAACAAAAAGGATGACCACGCAAAAGCTCCATCCAAAGGTTACCAACATAAAAGACCAAAGGTAGATAAATCCACGAAGATGAGGAAAAACCAGCACAAAAAGGTTGAAAATTGCAAAAACCCAGATGCCTCTTCTCCTCCAAAAGATCACAGCTCCTTGCCAGCAAGGGAACAAAACTGGATGGAGAATTAATTTGATGAATTGACAGGCTTCAGAAGGTGGGTAATAATAAACTCCTCCAAGCTAAAGGAGCATGTTCTAACCCAATGCAAGGAAGCTAAGACCCTTGATAAAAGGTTAGAGGAATTGCTAACTAGAATAACCAGTTTACAGAAGAACTTAAATGATCTGATGGAGCTGAAAAACACAGCACGAGAACTTCGTGGAGCATATACAAGTATCAATAGCTGAACTGATCAAGTGGAAGAAAGGATATCAGAGATTGAAGATCGATCAATAAAGCATGAAGACAAGATTAGACAAAAAGGAATGAAAAGGAACAAAAAAAGCCTCCAAGAAATATGGGACTGTGTGAAAAGACCAACATTTGATTGATGTACCTGAAAGTAATAGGGAGAATGGAACCAAGTTAGACAACACACTTCAGGATATTATCCAAGAGAATTTACCCACCAAACCAAGATAGGCCAACATTCAAATTTATGAAACACAGAGAACACCACAAAGATAACCCTCAAGAAAAGCAACCCCAAGACACATAATCATCAGATTCCCCAAAGTTGAAACGAAGGAAAAAATGTTAAGGGCAGCCAGAGAGAAAGGTCGGGTTACCCACAAAGGGAAGCCCATCAGACTAACAGCAGATTTCTCTGCATTAACCCTACAACCCAGAAGAGAGTAGGGGACAATATTCAACATTCTTAAAAGAATTTTCAACCCAGAATTTCATATCCAGCCAAACTAAGCTTCATAAGCAAAGGAGAAATAAAATACTTTCCAGACAAGCAAACACTGAGGGATTTTGTCACCACCAGACCTGCCTTACAAGAGGTCCTGAAGGAAGTACTAAATACGGAAAGGAAAAACTGGTACCAGCCATTGCAAAAACATACCAACTTGTAAAGACAGTCAACACTATGAAGAAGCTGCGTCAATTAACCAACTAGCATCATAATGACAGGATCAAGTTCACACATAACAATATTAACCTTAAATGTAAATGGGCTAAATGCCTCAATTAAAAGATACAGACTGGCAAATTGGATAAAGAGTCAAGGCCCATCGCTGTGCTGTATTCAGGAGACCCATCTCATGGGCAGAGACACACAGGCTCAAAATAAGGGGATAGAAGAAGATTTACTGAGCAAATGTACTGCAAGAAAAAAAACCAGGGGTTGCAATCCTAGTCTCTGATAAAACAGACTTTAAACCAACAAAGATCAAAGAAGACAAAGAAGGTCATTACATAATGGTAAAGGGATCACTGCAACAAGAATTAACTATCCTAAATATATGTGCACCAAATACAGGAGCACGCAGATTCATAAAGCAAGTTCTTAGAGACCTACATAGAGACATAGACTCCCACACAATAATAGTGGGAGACCTTAATACCCCACTATCAATATTAGACATATCAACAAGACAGAAAATTAAGAAGAATATTCAGGACTTGAACTCAGCTCTGGACCAAGTGGACCTAATAGACATCTACAGAACTCTCCACCCCAAATCAACAGAATATACATTTTTCTCAGCACCACATAGCACTTATTCTAAAATCGACCACATAATTGGAAGTGAAACACTCCTCAGCAAATGCAAAAGAATAGAAATCGTACGAAAGAGTCTTTCAGACCACAGTGCAATCAAATTAGAACTCAGGATTAAGAAACTCACTCAAAACCACACAACTACATGGAAACTGAACAACCTGCTCCTGAATGACGTAAGGCAGAAATGAATAAGTTCTTTGAAACCAATGAGAACAAAGACACAATGTACCAGAATCTGTGGGACACAGCTAAAGCAGTGTTTAGAGGGAAATTTATAGCACTAAATGCCCACAGGAGAAAGCGGGAAAGATCTAAAATTGACACCCTAACATCACAATTAAAAGAACTAGAGAAGCAAGAGTAAACAAATTCAAAAGCTAACAGAAGACAAGAAGTAACGAAGATTAGAGCAGAACTCCCATTCACAATCGCTACAAAGAGAATAAAATACCTAGGAATACAACTTATAAGGGATGTGAAGGACCTCTTCAAGGAGAACTACAAACCACCGCTCAAGGAAATCAGAGAGGACACAAACAAATGGAAGAACATTGCATGCTCATGGATAGGAAGAATCAATATCATGAAAATGGCCATACTGCCCAAAGTAATTTATAGAGTCAATGCTGTCCCCATCAAGCCACCATTGACTTTCTTCACAGAATTAGAAAAACCTACTTTAAATTTCATATGGAATGAAAAAAGAGCCCATATAGTCAAGACAATCCTAAGCAAAAAGAACAAAGCTGGAGGCATCATGCTACCTGACTTCAAACTATACTACAAGGCTACGGCAACCAAAACAGCATAGTACTGGTACCAAAACAGATATATAGACCAATGGAACAGAACAGAGGCCTCAGAAATAACATCAGATGTCTACACACATCTGATCTTTGACAAACCTGACAAAAACAAGAAATGGGGAAAGGATTCCCTATTTACTAAATGGTGCTAGGAAAATTGGCTTGCCATATGCAGAAAGCTGACACTGGACCCCTTCCTTACACCTTATGCAAAAATTAACTCCAGATGGATTAAAGATGTAAATGTGAGCCCTAAAACCATAAAAACCCTAGAAGAAAACCTAGACAATACCATTGCTTGTGCAAAGACTTCATGACTAAAACATCAAAGCAATTACAATAAAAGCCAAAATTGACAAATGGGATCTAATTAAACTAAAGAACATCTGCACAGCAAAAGAAACTATCATCAGAGTGAACAGGCAACCTACAGAATGGGAGAAAATTTTTGCAATCTATCCATCTCACAAAGGGCTGATATCCAGAATCTACAAGGAGCTTAAGCAAATTTACAAGAAAAAAACAACCCCATCAAAAAGTGGGCAGAGTATATGAACAAACACGTTTCAAAAGAAGACATTTATATGGCCAACAAACATGAAAAAAAAGCTCATCATTGCTGGTCATTAGAGAAATGCAAATCAAAACTACAATGAGATACCATCTCATGCCAGTTAGAATGGCAATCATTAAAAAGTCAGGAAACAACAGATCCTGGAGAGGATGTGGAAAAATAAGAAAGCTTTTACACTGCTGGTGGGAGTGTAAATTAGTTTGACCATTGTGGAAGATAGTGTGGCAATTCCTCAGGGATCTGAAACTAGAAATACCATTTGACCCAGCAATCCCATTACTGGGTACATACCCAAAGGATTATAAATCATTCTACTATAAAGACAGATGCAACGTATGTTTATTAAAGCACTATTCACAATATTAAAGACTTGGAACCAACCCAAATGCCCATCCATGATAAACTGGATAAAGAAAATATAGCACATATACACCATGGAATAATATGCAGCCATAAAACAGAGTGAGTTCATGTCCTTTGCAGGGACATGGATGAAGCTGGAAACCATCATTCTCAGCAAACTAACAGAAGAACAGAAAACCCAACACTGCATGTTCTCACTTATAAGTGGGAGTTGAACACATGGACATAGGGAGGGGAACATCACACACCAGGGCCTGTCAGAGGATGGGGGATTAGGGGAAGGATAGCATTAGGAGAGATACCTAATGTAGATGATCGGTTGATGGGTGCAGCAAACCACCATGGCACGTGTATATCTATGTAACAAACCTGAACGTTCTGCACATGTATCACAGAACTTAAAGTATAATAATTAAAGAAAAGCATTCCCGTTATTTTAAACTAGATACTTATTATGTTGCATTTAAAGTTAGTTTGAAAATATGACCATTTTAGTTGATTAATTTATAGCTAGTGTGTTGATTTTGCACTCAGCAAGGGCATTGCTTTTAAGCTCCACGTTCAAAGGTTTTTCTTCATTTGAGTATTAGACACATGGAACCTAGAAACTCTACCAGTTTCTGCACATGAACATCAAAATAAGAAACTGACTTTACTTCTTACAGTAAGAAACTATTAACCTGTATCCATTTTCTAACCGTTCTATATTATAGTTAGGTATATTTGTCATCTAAGTTCCACTTATGGGAGCTCTTATTTCTATTTCTTTAAAATAAACAGTTAAAAGACTAAAGTCAGGTAATGCCTTTTAGAAAGTATTTTCATTACATGATGCCTGATAGTTTGCAGAATGAAACAAATTTATCAGTGTGAGGCACTGAGCCCTACTGGTGGGAGATGGTTACTAAGTATTTTGCGAATTGATGAATGAAGAACTGAAAAGGCATTCTAAACCTGGGTTCACTCCTCAAAAGTTTTATATGTCAAAGAGCAGAGATTTTAAATATTTAACATTACTGTGAATTTGCTTTTTCTAGATATCAGAATTTATTCCAAATTCAGAAAGGTCAACTGGCTTATATCTGATCACATAGCTAGTTACTACCAAAGACAAATGAAACCTCCAGCATATAGCATCCCATTTTTCCTGAAAAGCTTCACAGTGTATCTGCAACTCTTGACATTTGCAGCAGTTTTCAGTAACATGTAAAAATTGTTTCAAGTCTCCAGAAATCCTCCTACTTATTCCATGATTATATTTGGGTTATGAAAATGAATGAGCCTGTTTGAGAATTTGAATGGAAAAGTCTTGCTCAATCACTTTGCATAGTTTCTATTGACTTTATAATGCACGATTCAAAGAAAAGTTAGACTAATGTGAAATGGTAGCAGAAATAATAATTTCCTTCTTGTTGCCTGTTAATGTATGTGAAGGATTCATTTAATCATATTTCAATCCCATAGAGATTGAAGAGATGCAATTGGGAAGATACAAACAATCTATCTTTGTCATTCTAATTTTTTGCTGTTTAGATCTGTGCACTTGGCAAGGTAAATAACACTGAATAATAAAATAATGTAAAATGATTCTGTGGAGTCATCTCTCTGTAAGTAGCAAAAGACAGATTCTGTAATAGAGGAAATTAATAAAGCAAAGAGAGAAAATTAGTAATATCATTAATTTTTAGTCTACTGTTATTTCTGCATTGCCAAGCCTATCTGTGGTACTGAGTTTCTCTTTTAAAAATAACTTGTAACGCTTTCTAAATTTCTGCTGGTCTAATCACCTGTTTGCTAAAGAAATTAGTATATTTTTAATATTCCTATATTTTACTATATTTTTTATATTTTATTTATATCTTTACTATATTATAAAATTTTTACTATATTTTATTATATTTATATTTACTATATTACTATATTTTTACTATTACTATATTTTAATATTAATAAACCTATTAATATTTAATATGTTTCAAAAGAGAAACATAGCACTTATAACCAGTTACCCTCTGAAAAAATTCTGATCTTCCACACTTGTTCATGTTCATCTCTCAAGGTCCATCCTTACTCTGTGTCTCTTCGTACAGTTTCTCGCATGACCTTCTGGCCTTACCGGACTTTCAGGCCTCTGGGAGTGTAGCTTGGCTACAAATGCAGACCAGATCCCAGACCAGTGAGCTCCCAAAAGTGCTGGACTCTGAGGACAATGTGAGTGTGAAAAGGCTATGTAAATCCTTCAGTTGTCCTGGCAGGCACTTCACAGAGCACCCCACCCTCAAGGTCAGCCACATCTTTTTGAACAAAGAACACTGCAGAAGTTGCAGGGAGTTGGGGATTATGGAGAACTGAAGTCACTCCTACAATAGCTATAATGGAAGCTGTTTAGGGAGATGTCAATATTTCTGTCAATAAACTCCTGATACTTATACATACAGAAACACACAATAAACTCAAAGTGATGTCCTACAAATAATGCCTTTTTGAGCCGTTAACCAAATACCCACTGATGGCTTCCTTCCCCCCAAATCTCTCTCCATGGTCTCCAGCAACTCTGCATGAAGATAGACCAGTTTGGTCTCTGGATTTAATCTTCACAACCCAGGAGAGAGAGCCTGGAACTGATCTTCAAACTATTTATAATTAATTCTCAAGTTATGGTCTAGTTTCCAGATCTCCAACTCCTTGAGGAGTTCTCTAATGTTTGGACATATGTATTTCCTACAGAAAATCTGGAACCCTTTCTAATGATGACCTTTTTATTAAACCGCACTGCCTTTCATCCATACTAAAGCACAGCTCATACAGTCAATTAAAGAATGTGATGGAAGCTAGAGAAAAATGGAGACGCAGCCAGGCTGAATTTTTCTATCCATACACTACATTTTGAAGGAGATTAAATGCGCTTATCCTTTTCATATATTCTTTCCTAGCCTCCTCCTCACTTTTCAAGCTGCCCTTGGCTGACCTGAACTCTGGCTGCATCTCCCCCAAGAAGGGAAAGCAGAACCCAGAGTCTCCACCGGAAACCAGAAAGCAATGGTTCTCCATCATTTTGCATTAGTATCAGAAAGCTGGGGAGCTTTTTAAAATCTTGATGTTTAGGTCCGTCTAGATTAGTTGCATCAGTTACTCTAGGAATGGGACCAGACTTGGATAGTTTTTTGAGATCATTGGGTAATAATTTCACTTGTTTTCTTTCTCAAGAATTATTTGTCTTGATGATGAAAGCTAGTGCATTAATTTTCACTTCTGGAAGTTCATCTTTCTTCATCCTTTTACCTCCTTGCAGAGGTCATGCAAAATATGCTAGTATGCTAGCCGATGAAACTGGAAGCCCAGTATTTATAATGACCAGAAGAAATCCTTAAAGTCAGTAACCTGATTCTCAGTTTTCGAAGGGAAAAGAAATCTTCAGGTTTAATCTCCTTCTTTCTAATTCTAAAGCATCCCTACCAGATGCCGGGATAGCCTCTCCTTGCATTCCACCAGGAATGAAGAACACGTGTCCCCGGGCAAGCCTGCACCATCCTTAGCCTCTCTGGAGGTTAAAGAGGCCTTCAGCCAACAAACAAAACATTACCTTTGCTGCCCATTAAATGGCAGGAGGCTTTCACTTGAGCAGCTTCCTATGAGAGAAATCAGCTTTAGGGGACAAAATCTTTGCTTAGTATCACAAAAGAGTGAATTCTTGGTATAAATTCCCCCAGGCTAAAAGGAAACTCTGGGAAGATCAGTTCCTTTCATCCTTGTGACAGATGGCTTGCCTACAAGCCCATGACACTTGTCATAAGGGAGTATCAAATTCATCCATCTTCAGCTTGATTTCAGATCTTACTGAAGGGTTTTGTTAGGATGTACTGTGAACAAGACCAGAAAGGAGTAGAACTGGAGTGAGTAAATGAGATGATAATACAGAGATCAATACCAAAGCATTCTAAACATCTATAGGATACCCAGCTATGATGAGATGCCAAGTGCCAGGATCGCCTATCTTCATGGTTTTCTTTTCTAAATCCATGTGAATTACTCCTGGTTCTTAGTTTTCAGGCAATACAAATTTATCGACTAATTTAAGCAGAAAAAAAAAAATTGTTAAAAGAGTATTAGGTCAATCACTATCCCTCCAGAAGAATCTGAAAACCAGAGAGACTCCACCTTTAGGACAGCAGACCACAACCATGTCAGGATGCTGGTCTGGTGAAGGACGGTTCACAGCTGCCTCCCATGATGCTTCTAAAATCACAGCTACTATTACCTCTGGAAGTAGCGGGTGCTGCTGCTGCTGCCTCCACCACTTACTGGACTTGCTCCTGTGTTCTCCCTACTTCTTCTCATGTTTAGCTTGCACTCTAATTCAGAGTGTGTCTGATGGGTCCAGCCATGGCCGTGAGCTAGCCATAGCTATATGGAACAGTGAGAATGCAAACACCAGAAGTTTTTAGCACTGCGCTCAGAGCTGAGCTCCACCTCAGGAGGAGGGGAGTCCCCAACACAGGAGAAGGTGCACCTCCAGCACAGTCCAGCAGAAACGCAGCTGCTTTTTTGCTTCCAGTGCTACGCTGTGAACAGGTGCCCACCTGGGAGCTGTGCACCCGCGATGTTTGGTTTTCCATTGCTGAGTTACCCAGTGACAAAGATAGAAGTGCAGAAACTGAGAGGAAGCATTTAGAAACTCTTCTTACAGCTGTTTAAGCTTAGGTTTTGTCTTTGTTTCATTTTATTTCATTTTTCTACTAATTTATTTTGATTATAATTTGCAGAACTATCAGGCTATAATGGATTGCAAATGAAAAACCTGGCCTTTTAGTGCAGAGAGTTTGAGAAGCACTCCTCCTTACCATATAAGTGATTTGATATTACTTTACATATACTTAGTATATATATTATATATATTATATTATATTATATTATATTATATTATATTATATTTATTATATTATATTATATATCTATAGGTATATATATAAGTATATATAAAGTAATATATACTTAGTAAAATAAATTCAATTCCTGTAAGCCAAGGAAAGTTGTGATTTTTATTCAATAACAACAAACTAATATATTGAACACTTACTGTAGTAAGTGTAGTATGCTCTGTAGTATGCTCATTTAAGCCTTATTACTCTATGAGTCTAGTACTGTTTTTTATTTCTGTTTTAGAGATGAGAAAACTGAGACACAGAAAAATTAATGGACTTTTCCAAGCAATCTGATTCCAGAAATTTCACTCTTTTTAAATTTTTAAAATATTTTATTTATTTATTTTATTTCAATATGTTTTTTGGGAACAGGTGGTGATGGGTTACGTGAATAAGTTCTTAAGTGGTGATTACTGAGACTTTGGTGCACCCATCACTCAAGCAGTGGACACTGTATCCAGTGTGTAGTCTTTTATCCCTCACCACCTCCTACCTTTCCCTCAAGTCCCCAAAGTTCATTGTATCATTCTTATGCCTTTGCATCCTTATGGCTTAGCTCCCATATATGAGTGAGAACACACGATGTTTGGTTTTCCATTGCTGAGTTACTTCACTTAGAATAATAGGCTCCAGTCAACTTTTAAGAACTGAATACTGTTAACTGAGTTAGCTCTTGGCTGCTTTTAGGTCGGGAATGTCATACAATGTAGGGAAAGTATGTTTTCGTGGGTAAGAGAAAAGGGAACACTTTCATACTGTTGGTAGGAATGTAAACTAATACAACCACTATGGAAAAAAAGTGTGGATATTCCTTAATAGGCTCCAATACCATCCACGTTGCTGCAGAGTGCCATTATTTTGTTTCTTTTATGGCTGAATAGTATTTCGTGGTATATTTATACCATATTTTCTTTATCCTCTCCTTGATTCATGGGCATTTGGGCTGGTTCCATATTTTTGCAATTGCAGATTGTGCTGCTATAAACATGCATGTGCAAGTATCTTTTTCATATTATGACTTCTTTTCCTCTGAGTGGATACCTAGTAGTGGGATTGCTGGATCAAATGGTAGATCTACTTTTAGTTCTTTAAGGAATCTCCACACTTTTTTTTTCCCATAGTGGTTGTATTAGTTTACATTCCCACCAACAGTAAGAAAGTGTTCCCTTTTCTCTTACCCACGAAAACATACTTTCCCTACCTTGTATGACATTCCCGACCTAAAAGCAGCCAAGAGGTAACTCAGTTAACAGTATCCAGTTCTTAAAAGTTGATTTTCTTTAAAGGGCAAACATACTCATTTGTAAGATTCACTCGCTGTGTTAGTCTGTTCTCACATTGCTATAAAGAAATACCTGAGATTGGGTAATTTATAAAGAAAAGAGGTCTCATTGGCTCATGGTTCTTCAGGCTATATAGGAAGCATAATGCTGGCATCTGCTCACCTTCTTGGGAGGCCTCAGGAAACTTACAATCATGATGGAAGGCAAAGTGGGAACAGTCACTTCACATGACTGGAGCAAGAGGAGGAGTGGGAGGAGAGGTGCTACAAACTTTTAAGGGGCCAGATCAAATGAGAACTCACTCACTATCATGAGGACAACACCAAGAGGAATGGTGCTAAACCATTCATGAGAAATCTGCCCCCATGATCCAATCACCTCCAATCAGGCCCCACCTCCAACAATGGGGATTACATTTTAATATGAGATTTGGGCAGGAATGCAGATTTAAACTCTATACTAGCTTTACTTCTGAGTAGGCTTCTGTGACTTCTGACTAGTCACACCTGATTTACTGAATGTAAGATCCTAGAAGAAGCTGTCAGGAAGTTGTGGCGCCAGGTCATCTGGAGCTTCTGGGCTCCATGACTAGCCAGAGATGAGTGTCCCAGCACCTGACATGTGAGGCTTTCTTGTGGGACCTAGTCCAGGTTGGTGTTGGGTTGTAGAACTTTCTCTGGGTATCTGACCTGTCCAAAGTGTGGTCCTGTGAGAGGAGGAATGTTTGTTCACAATGACCAGGAATCAATCCACCTTCCCCATTCTTCTTACACAGCCAGGATTTCTATAAAACTCACATTTCAGACATGTGACAGAAATCACTAGTCAGAAACAGAAATACATCCATGCTGTAAGGAAGGGAGTATCAACAATCAGTCTTATGAAGCCAGATGGCCTTTAATGCCAGAAACCACAATCTCTTCTCAATCTCCTTTGGAAGAAAACCATACCATGTGGGCACAGTTCATTCTCCTTAAACAGAACCCTAAGGTTAAACTGAGGTCTAATAATTGAGTTTGCAGAGCAGCAATCATATGAGTATAGGATCACCCAATGAGGTAGTTCTTTTAAGGCCTAATACAGCTCGAATGTCAGAGCTTTTCATGTTGAAAATAATATAGAGTATTTTTTCATTGCATGGATTATAAATTAAATGTATTTTCTGATATATCAGTTTAATCGTTTTACAAAAAAAATCAGTAAAATGGGACCTAGCTTGCTGTGTCTTAGCCTCACACACATTACCAAGAATTACCTCATCTTTCAAAATGGCAACCAACTCCCAACTGTTAAAAAGTCTCCATTATAATTAAAACCATCCTTTTCACATTTATCGTCATATATTAGGGTGTACCCTTCAAGCATTTAACTTAAAGTAGAAAATATGAGGATTATGTTTAACCTACATGTTCAGGGTTGATATAATTGCTATCTTGGTATAGATGCTACCTAAAAGCCTTGTGTTGGGGCAGGGAATTCAGAGGAATGTACATTTATTTTAGATAGAGAAGTTTTAAGGTTTGATTTGTTTTTCTTTAATTTTTGGTTTTTCTGGAAGATAAAATACTACCAGTTTGCCCCACTCTTATTGAAAAATAGACCATGAGATACTCAATGGTTTCTAAACCCATGTGTAGAAAAACTGTGATTCACCAAACTAGATTTCCCACACGTTGGTTTCTCATCACAAGTTTTATGCATAACAGTTGTTTGGTGTTAGAAGAAATGGGTTTTAGAACCCCAAATTGGGCACCACAAATTCACTCAGCATTCTTCAGGTAGTGAGATATGCGTCATTTTTGTTGGAAACATTGAGGCAGAAATTCCAAAATATGATCGTAGGTATATTCCCTTAAGTCCCGGATCTGCTGGTCAAATTGCCAGTTCTATTGATCACTCAGCCTTGTTGAACATCTGGAGACAATTTTTTCAGCGGGTGGTAGTGGACAAGAATATGTGGCTGAGCCATTCAAACTAATTAAATTCTAAAACCCATCTATTTTTGACAGACCATTCCAAGTAGAGATAATCTGTAAATACCAAACTATTTCCTAAAGTGTCTAGTACAATTTCAGACATGGATAACTGCCTAATAAATACTTATGGGATTAATTTTGTATAATTAAAATTGTCATCTTTCCTCTAAGTAACTGCATTTGTCTTCTCTATCTTCTGTTGCTGAAGTGATCAAACAAAACCAGATTGAGAGGGTACAGAAGTCACTTTCGGCTGCTGTAACAAAATCCCACCTACTTAACAGAAACTTACCTCGCAGTTCTGGAGGCTGCAAGTCCAAGACCAAAGTACCAGCAAGGTCTATTTCATCTCGAGGCCACTTCTCTTGGCTCCTAGGCAGCCACCATCTCCCTGCATGCTCACATGGCCGCTGGGAGAGAAAGAGTGAGCTCCCCTGGTTTCTCTTCTTAGGAGGACACTACTGCTATGGGATCAGGGAATCTTATGGCCAAATTTAACCAGAATTACTTCCTTAGAGGCCCCATCTTTAAATAGAGCCACACTGGGAATTACAGCCTCAACATATGAACGTTGAAGAGATACAAACATTCAGTTCATAACAGAGGGAAAAACACAATTCATTTACAAGTGAATTCAATCGAGATAGTTGAAAATATCAAATTCAAGATGTTAGTGGAGAAAATACAGCTTTCTAAGTAAGAAATCCAGGTGGCATAAAGTCTTTATTTCACTGGGAAAATTTTTGCCATTTGAATCACAGGAATCCTAACACATTCCTTGAGAAAGAGAAAAGTGGTGGGATAAAATAAAACATTTCCCCTCCAAAATAAATGTGGAAGGAAATATAATAAGCTGTGTATATGTGTGTTTACCCTTTTTAAAAATCCAAAGTCTTCCAATCAGTGATGGAGAATGTTTCTAGTTCGATGTATTGGCTATCTACTGCCGGATAACAAATTACCACAAACTTGGGTGACCTACAGCAACAACATTCATTATCTCACAGTTTTTGAGGATCAGGAATTGGCACCACTTGGCGCTAGCTGCATCACAAGGCAGCAGTCAGGGTGTTGTCTGGGACTGCAGTCATCTCAAGGCTGGACCAGGGAAAGATCCACCTGACCTCTTTCACGCAGCTGCTGGCAGGATGCACTTCCTTGCAAGGTGATGGGTTTAGGGCTTTAGTTTCTCAAGAGCTGTTGCTCAGAGGCCTTCCCTGATTTTTCAGCACATGTGCCTCTCCAAGGCAGGTCCCAGCATGGCATCTTGCTTCATCAGAGTGAGCAAATGAGAGGGCGAGAGAGAGGATGCAACCAAGAAGGAAGTAATCATCTTTCATAATCTAATCTTGCCACCTGAAAGTGACATCTTACCACTTTTTCCAAATTTCATTTATTAGAGACACACCACTACATCCAATCCACACACTCCAGGGGAGGCGATTACACAAGTATATAAATTTCAGGAGGTGAGATTCCACTGGCACCCACGTCAGGGAGCACCTGCCACACACAGCAACTGGCTTCCTCTTTAATCAGGACAAAATGAAATGTGGAAGACCAAAGAAATGTTGAAGCTCCAAGAACGTTTTCCTGCAGAATGTTCAAAACATACAGATAATTCTCTTTCTAATGCTTGGTTCTATATCTGTGGCCATATTTATAAGTCACACTGGCAAGTTAAATATCCATATTATCGTTAGTCACATTTTTTTTTTATTTTTTTGAGACAGGTCTTGCTCTTCCACCCAGGCAGGCAGTAGTGTGATCATGGCTAAGTTAAATATCCATATTATCGTTAGTCACTATTTTTTTTTATTTTTTTGAGACAGGTCTTGCTCTTCCACCCAGGCAGGCAGTAGTGTGATCATGGCTAACCACAGCCTCAAACTCCCAGGTTTAAGCAATCCTCCTACCTCAGCCTCCTGAGTAGCTGGGAATACAGGTGTGTACCATCTCACCAGGATTTTTTAATTTTTTTAATTTTATTTTTTATAGAGATGAGGTTTCACCATGTTGCCCAGGCTGGTCTCGAATGCCTAAGCTCAAGTGATCTGCCTGACTCAGCCTCTCAAAGTGCTGGGATTATAGGCATGAGCTGTTGGGCCCAGCCTAGTCACGTTTTTTTAAATGATATTCTCTTGTTTGATATGTATGTGAATAAATTACCAAAAGAGAGCAAGAGGAAGAGAGAAGGAAATCAACTGAGGCAAAAAGCTGGAATGCTCTGTACCAAATGTAGCCTGGATATGGTGTGTTCCTGTTTCTGTTTCTACAAAGTAGTATCAAGAAATAATTTTGAGGTGTGTGTGTGCATGCGAATGTATATGTGCATACCTGTGTGTGTGCGTGAATGCACGTGTGTGTGTCTGTGTGCGTGCCTGTGTGTGTGTGGCCATGCATATTTTCACAGTGAGGACACAGGCAGGGGAAAGGCTCTGTGTCCCTGTGGGTGGCCTTGAATATTTACCATCCTCTTTTCTCAACTGTGGCCGTAAAATCGGGCAAAGGGACTTTTTAGATTAGAGAGGCCTAAATTTGTCCTGACTCCAAAAAGCATTTCTTTTCTCAAAAGTACACTGTTTTTTCTTTAAAAAGCAACCCCAATGTATGTTGCTTAGTGCATCTCCAAAGTTACCTCCAGATAATCCTCATTATCATCGGTTAGTGGCTAATTTCAGTTATCCCTACGTGGCCCCTTCCTGAGGCTGGCTTATGGATGGTTATCCTGCCAGTTGGGCTTTTCACCTTATAAACCAAGGATCTTGCACTTCCCTTAACTAGCAGGGTACAAGCAGTGTATACGGAGCCAAGGAGAAAATCCTCTTCTAATAAAATCTGACAAAACTTTGGAAGCTGCATATGTGTTTGCCCAAGTGTTTGCATGTGCACATGTGTGTGCCTAAGTCTCAGAAGGACATTTTCCAAGAACGTGGCTCACAAGGCAACACCTCTGATCTAACAACTATATTCTCCCCAAATTGATTTAAAGTGCCATGAAGATTTCTTTACATTGAGCAAGTTCGTTGTGGCTCACCCTCAATTACAAAGCCAAACAGTGCTTTGTTTTACTTTGGGCTGGAAAGAGGAAAGAGAAAAAGCTTACCAATTCAAGAGACAGATAAATTGCTTTTTCTAAACAAAGACTCATTGCACTTATAAACGTGTATCTCCCATAATTTTAAAAAATAGTTTATATATGAGATGAACCTTATAAACAACAGAATAGTCAAGGCTATGGTTTTGTCCAATTAAAGGACTGGACTTGACAAGACCACCAATTGTTCTGTTGTGTTTTGGAAACTTGATCCAAGTTTACATTTCCAGCCAGTGTTTCACTCCTTATGTTTATGACAGCACAAAAGAGCAGGCTCTGGGAATTTCTTGAGGGGAAATCATGGCAGTCAGCAGTGTCACTGAGAGGGAGAGCAAGGGAGGAACATATGTGGAAGGGCAAGCAGGAGAATGGATGATCCCTTTTGGGTTAACATTCAAATCCCAAATTGAATTCCCCTACATGTCAAAAATGAAAATATTTTCAGTGTTTGCACATACATAGGAATTGCCAAATGGGATTTAAGTCTGAGAAAGCACCAAAACATCAACCATTTATACAGCTGTTGTTGGAAATGGCTCCAAACCATCGAGGCATGTCTAACAAGTATAAATATTGGCCATGTGCGCTTCTAGGCATTGCTAAGGGGTGTCTCTGAAGATAGGGAGCTAACAAGTACCTCAGTAGACACGTAGAGTATTAGAATATTAACTCTGCTACTCATGAGGGTTGTCACTCCACAGTCTAGGTGTTATCCAGGCATAATAAAGCCCTTTTATGGGAACTAGACAGTATCTTTTGGTACACTCTAGAAGCTTGGCTGTGCATTAGTATAGGTGAAACTATTTTAAATACATACGTGTTGTTTCCAGTGGAGTGGGGAGGAAACGCCAATGTTAAAAAACAATAAATTTTTTGGATTCTTTGCTCCGCCAGTGGCTCCCATGTTCTCTGTCTCGGCATAGACCTGCTCTTCCAGAGTCCAAACACCTGACTGGGTCTCCTGTGTCTGACATCATAACAGAACCAAAATTCAGAATATCCTTGAACACTTTGCCTCAAAAATCCCCTGATGGACAATCTGAGACAGCAAATTAAATTAAAGGAGATTTTATAAAGTCCTTTTATAGTAAATAATTCATATTGCACTATCATCCAGGAAATTGTCAATAAGAATCAATTTTGCCCTCCAAATTCTGATGAACTGATTATTACTGATCCCTTTATAAACACCACTTTTTATTTATTTATTTATTTATTTATTTTTGAGATGGAGATTCGCTCTGTCACCCAGGCTGCAGTGCAATGGCGCAATCTCTGCTCACTGCAACCTCCGCCTCCCGGGTTCAAACGATTCTCCTGCCTCAGCCTCCTGAGTAGCAGGAATCACAGATAAGTGCCACCACGCCCGGCTAATGTTTGTATTTTTTAGTAGAGATGGGATTTCGCCGTGTTGGCCAGGTTGGTCTCGAACTTCTGACCTCAAGTGATCTGCCCACCAGCCTCCCAAAGTGCTGGGATTACAGGTGTGAGCTATAAACACCACCCTAAATGCTAGTACAAATGCCTTCCAGAAGCCACTGAGCTTTTTCCCCGTTGATTTTAATTTTTGTAAAGTGATTTTTTAAACCACGTAAGTACTTGAGTAGACCATTTGGTCAGGTTTAGAAAAAAATCTTCCAAGGAAATGAGGTCTAAGAGCAATAACCTTCTGCACTTCCCTCTCAGGGCCCACTCTGCCACTCTTGCATATTTCCCTCTACTTTACAAAAAAATGGCAAAGTTGGTCTTTTGCCTTCGATCAAGAGTTTATTAAATTCTGAAAATATTTTGGATAAATTAAAATTACTTGAATAGTGATATATTTTAAAAGGTAATCTAGACAATTAGAAGAACCAAAAAAAGAACCTTCAAAAATCTATTATCTGTGCAGAGAGAATTCTAGCTTATGTAGAGCTGTATTATCCTTGGCACTACCAGTACTGCGGTTCCTCTAAGAGTTTGTTCTTTCTGAGTCCCTGTAGAAATATCTGGACCTTGGTCTCTCCACATCATAAATAGTCAAGGAAGCAGACAAATAAGCAGAAAAAAGTGGGACGGCAGGGTAAGAAGGGACATTCACAACCTCTCAGAGACAAGGAATGGTATAACCCACTGTGAAGGGAACTGGTATGTGCCCAGATCTTACCAATGCCTGGCCACAAGCTAATGCAAACACTCCTGTCTGGGCTTCAGTGGTTAAAGATTCACAGGCTGAGAGGTTATTTTTCTCAGGGAGTGATTATCCGTTCTTCTGATACACCCCAGACATCCCTACCTGGAATTGAGATTCCTTCCTGTGTGACTTATCGGCGTGCTCGACCATTACTTTCTGAGTGTCTTCCTTGTTGAAAGGCAAAAGCTCATGTTTCTTGGAAAATCACCGAGCAGCAGAGAATTTCCTATTGAACCAAAGTGGGAGAATGCAGGAGGAACTGTAGTAACAGCAGAAGCTACTTGTGACTAGATTCAGCGAAACCTGCATTAAAAATATGCCAGTGACGTTCTGATGGCCTAAATCAGCAGTTCACCAACTCCCTGCTATATTAGAATACCCAGGAGCTTTGAAAACCTCCAGTGCCTGTGATGTACCCCATATCAATTAAATCATGATCTCTAGGGATAGGATCCAGGCATCAGTGTTGTTCTAAAACCCCCCCAGGTGATTTCAACATGCAGCCAAGTCTGAGAATAGGTGCATTTGTAAATAACTGCAGGCATACGGCACTGTGTTTTGAACATTTCTGTCTCCGGGGTCCATTTATTCTTTTCTTCCACAGACATATGATCATTCAACAGCTATTCCCAACTAAAAACCAGGACAAGACTTGCAAGATACAAACAATACACAAACAAAAAAAACCAAGTGCTATAACCCAGGCCAACTTTAAAAAAGTGAGATGGGAGGAGGTGGACCATTCCTAACCTGAGGGAGATTTCTGATAGCGCCGACTTTAGAATGAATGAAAAGTTCTTGGGCCTATCAGGCTTCATTCTCTCATTTCAAATGAAGAACAGAACATTGACAGAGCTCAACTTTGGTATCTTGTAAGGCAGAGGTCCCCTAGCCCCTGGGCCGCGGACCACTACCAGTCTGTGGCCAGTTAGGACCTGGGCCACACAGCAGGAGGTGAGTAGCAGGTGAGCGAGCATTACAGTCTGAGCTCCACCACCTGTCAGATCAGCGGGGACATTCGATTCTTTTATTTTATTTATTTATTTATTTATTTATTTTTGAGATAGAGTTTTGCTCTTGTTGCCGAGACTGGATCTCAGCACTGTCTTTGCTCACCACAACTTCTGCCTCCCAGGTTCAAGCAATTCTCCTGCCTCAGCCTCCTGAGTAGCTGGGATTACAGGCATGTGCCACCACGCCCAGCTAATTTTTTGTATTTTTAGTAGAGATAGGGTTTTGCCATGTTGGCGAGGCTGGTCTTGATCCACCCACCTCAGCCTCCCAAAGTGCTGGGATTACAGGTGGGAGTCACCGCGTCCAGACGGCTTTCGATTCTTACAGGAGTGTAAACCCTATTGTGAACTGTGCATGCAACGGACCTAGGTTGCACACCCTTTATGAAACTCTTAATTCCTGATGATCTGAGGTGGAAAAGCTTCATCCTGAAACCATTCTCTGCCCCTCCCCACATCTGTGGAAAAATTGTCTTCCATGCAACTCATCTCTGGTGCCAAAAAGGTTGGGGACTGCTGCTCTAAGGCTAATCTGAAAATGAAGATCTACATGATTGAAGTCTTGAGATTAGCCCTACCTTTTAACATGTAAACTCGAAATGCCATAAACAAATTCAGAAGGAGATCAAGAGTTTACTAACTAATTTCTGATCATGAATTTGGTGATATTTAAGATAAAATACAATTACTTGAATAGTGATACATTTAAAAAGGTAATCTAGATAATTAGAAAAACAAAAAAAAACCTTAAAAATCTATTTTCTGTTCAGAGAGATTCTAGCTTACTGATGGCCATATTATCCTTAGTGTTTTTTCTGCATAATTTACCTTTTTTGTGGTATTGTTGGTGCCATAACCTATTATCATTTAGATACTCAGGGTGAGAAATACTGAGATGGAGTACTTTTAAAAGGCCTCCAGTGAAACCATCTAATTCATCACTTGCTAATTCTACTATGGGCACTCAGATATGTCAGGAGAGTAGACTGTTTAAATATCTTCAAGTTCTTGCTCAAGTCAGAGATGTACCAGTTCCTTTAACTACAAGCCTAACCTAGAGACAGTCAGGTTTTCAGTGATTTTATATCCCATCCTCTCCTTACATTCTGCTCTGCATGGATCAGAGTAGTTTCTGTGTCTATTGGTTGACTGCCCTTACCATTTAACATCTTGGAAAGAAATGAAATCCCCAATGTAATTTTCTACATTTTAGAATCCTTCCACTCAACAAACATTTATTAAAGTACATATTTTGTGTAAACTAGACTCTGTTATAGGAACTGGAGACACATCAGGAAATGAAAGATGATGTCCTTTGAGCTTACAGTCTAGTAGAGGGAGACACAATTAGCAAATATAAATGAGTATATTATATGTCAGATGGTGGTAAGTACCACTGGGATAAAGTATCATAAATGAGTGAGAGGATTATTGTTTTAAAGAGGTTATTGTGGAAGTCTTCCCTCTGGAGGTGACCTCTGAGCCCTGTTTAGATCCCAGCAGGAACAGATGGTGCATTCAAAGGAGAAGTCGAAGAGAACTGAATTAAGGTGCTATTTACACAGGTATAGACAGTACCCAGGGACTAGCTACAATGGGAAGCCGTTACCACCCACAGTCCTGAAGGGGCAGAGGAAGAGAGTGGCGGTGTTGGGACTTTGCAAGAGCTGTAGCCAAGAGGAAAAGTCTGCTTGACTGCAGTGGGGCCAGAAGTAAAGGAACTCAGCCACTGCCCAAAGCACCAGGCAGGAGGGAACAGCCCCAGGTTGCAGGGGAGATCAGTGCTCCCTGCCTCCTCCTGTGCACCAGCCTCCTGCTAGTGCTCCCTGGGAGCCACAGCACTAGGGAGCCAGAAGAAGCAGTTCATGGAGGTTAGCCTCCTGCGGCACAAAGAGCAGAGCACAGAGAAAGCCTGCGGGAGAGGGGAACAAATGGAGTGAACCCTCCCATATCTGAAGACAACACTCCAACCAGAGGGCAGGTCCTAAGGGAAGTGTGCATGGCACATTCTGGGAACAGCAAGGGGATCCCTGTGAGCAAGAGGAAGGCATGTAGAAAGCCAGGTGATTGACATACGTAGGGCCAGATGATGTGATGACGTGGAACCAGGTGCATTCTACAAAGACTGTGGCTCTTATGCTAAGAGGTGAGTTGAAGATGTTGCTGGAGAGTTTAGAGCAGAGGCAGGACATGGCAGCTATGTGGAAGACAAATCCTTAGGGGGCTACAACGGCAATGGCTGCAGGAACTCAGAAGTCACAGCGGAAGGTCAGATGGGAGATTGTAGTAGTTTGAAATAAGGTGGTAGCGGCAGAGGTTATGAGCAGGGTTGATGAAATTGATTCTACTGTGCTTTGGGTTCGCAACTTACTTATTACATCTGAAAACATATTATATCATATTGTCATTCATTTTAAAGACATTGATTAAGCAACTACTATGTGCAAGGCAGGAAATTCAGACAGTTCCTCAGCTCAAGCGAAAGAGGAAGGGAATGCAGTGTGCCTGACCCTTCATTAAGTATTTCACCTGGACCCATTTGTTTTCTGTTTCATTTTTTAACAATACTGTGAGGTGGAAACTATTTTCCTCATTTTACAGATTAAGAAATCAAGGCTTAGGCCAGGTGTGGTGGCGCCTGTAATCCCAGCACTTTGGGAGGCCAAGGCGGATGGATCACGAGGTCAGGAGATGGAGACCATCCTGGCTAACACGGTGAAACCTGTCTCTACTAAAAATACAAAAAATTAGCCAAGCGTGGTGGCGGGTGCCTGTAGTCCCAGCTAGTCAGGAGGCTGAGACAGGAGAATCACTTGAACCCGGGAGGCAGAGGTTGCGGTGAGCTGAGATTGCACCATTGCACTCCAGCCTGGGCAACAAGAGTGAAACTTCATCTCAAAAAAAAAAGAATATCAGTCCCAGTAACAGAAGTGCCAAATGGACTCCTGGAATATGTAGCTGGTTATTGCAACACACAGCTCATAAAGAATGTTCTAATAACAAAAATAAAAGCTGATACCATTTTTATTTCAGGGCGTATTGATATATGAGACTTATCTAGCCAAATCCTGATGGAAGCACAAACAGTAAATTTCAGTGACAGATATCACGCAGGTTATAAGAACTATAGAGAAGTTACTGATTGATAGCAGTGACATATCACCTTTACATATGAAATTGTATTTTCTATTGCATTTTCTGTTTAGGGTTTAGATGAAGTTTTACTGAGGTCTATGGGAGTTACCTAAAAGATTCCTTCTAAGGAGAACATTCTGCCACATTTTCAGTAGGTGTAGGTGTGTATGGAATGTCAAATCTTGACACAATATTTATGAGGTAGAGTTTTACTGTTATTAAGCCTCAAAAAAAGGTCGATTCATAGAAGAGAATATCTGGATTTGGCCCAACAGCTAACATCCAACTCAATTCTAGCTGTGCCATCAGGCCTAGTGAGAAATTTAAATCTTTTTTAAAAGTTATTATTATTATTTTTTTTTGGTATTAGAATTGGACAGAGTGAATGCTAATTTTTAAAAAGGTGACAGCAAATTGCTTCAGAGAAGAGAAAATAAGCCTTCTAAACAGTTAAATGGTTTTAAGAATTTGGATTTCATTGTGTGATGTTTCAGATATTGACTCATTAATATCTATAAAACAAATTACCAAATGAAAGTGTTTCAAAAATAGTTCAAAACTGTCAGTATTCTAAAATACATTTGTCCTGTCTGTTCTACTAGTTAATCTATTAGGTTGGCGCAAAAGTAACTGTGGTTTTTGCCAATAAAAGTAGTGGCAAAAACCACAATTACCTATCTACATTTGGAAAGATGCATATCAAAAAGTTAAAATGATTACCGATGAGTGAGGGGATTATAGGTAATCATTTTTCCTCTTTTTGATATTATTTCCTGAATTTTTAGCCTTGTGCATGTATTATTTCTAAAATTGGCATTCTATAAAGCTATTTAAACCTTTTTTTAATCTAGTTAATTTTGAAGGCAAGGAAATCAAGTATCATGCTTAGCATAAAATATATGGAATAGGTCATAATTGGCACTCTTATAGAAAGCCTTAAAAGCCCTTTAAAATTTTCTTTCCAGAAAAGAATGTGAGATTAAAATATCATAAGTAAAGAAGGTGCTATAAGCTAGATATATTGCATTTAGTGAATGTTGCATTTGCAAACATTACAACTTGAACATCTCCAATTCTTTAAACTCTGTTGCCTTAGAAATGATCATCCATTTTTGATGCATAGGGCCATTTTTCATACTTTTAAACCCAAGGCCAGCTGTAAAATTGGAATTTAAGACATGAGCTCAGAGTCAGCTGAATGACTGAGTCTTCCTTTTTTTTTTTTTTTTTTTTTGAGACAGAGTCTCAATCTGTTGCCCAGGCTGCAGTGCAATGGCACGATCTTAGCTCACTGCAACCTCCGCCTCCTCAAACAATTCTCCTGCCTCAGCCTCCCAAGTATCTGGGATTACAGGCATATGCCACCATGCCTGGCTAATTTTTTGTATTTTTATAGAGATGGGGTTTCACCAGGTTGGCCAGCCTGGTCTAGAACTCCTGACCTCAAGTGATCCACCCATCTCGTCTACTTTTGACCTTAGTTGTTTAGGTCAGAAATGTCAGAGTTTAGGTAGAGGGGCATGGATACTAAAATTGTTGATCAGTCATCTATTCCTCATTTCTGAAACCTACTCCAAACGAATAAGCTATCAGAACGTTCAGAAAAGCCTCTAAAATGACCTATCTCGTAGTTCCAGCTAGGGTGTGGGAGAATCTCACTGGGTGTGAAGATGATGGTCTTTAAGCCAATCTGTATATTGTGGTTCTGGCAGACCAAGAGTGGCATGTGCCGTCAGTTCTCCAGCTGGAAAGCCCAAATCACAGGCCTAGGAGAATAACTCCTGCCAGTTTCTCCTTCCTCTGCCACTTTGAAATGGAGATTATCTGGATGGGTTACTCAGGCATCTGTTGTTATTGACAAGCATCAGAAAACCAGCAGTCCTATCCCAGGGCTACTGTTTCCATTTCTGTGTATACCTTAATAACTCAATCTGAATATGGGAAGAAAAAGAAACAGATTTGCCCAACTTAAGGCCTTAAGTCTGAAGAAAGGTAACTATTTAAAGGTACTTTCTAATACGTAATAGGATGACCTGGCATGGTGGGCCTTGCCTGTAATCCTGGCATTTTGGAAGGCTCAAGTGGGCAAATCATTTGAGGCCAGAAGTTCGAGATCAGTTTAGCCAACATGGCAAAACCCCATCTCTACTAAAAACATAAAAATTAGCCAGACATGGTGGCATGTGCCTGTAATCCCAGCTGCTCCGGAGGGTGAGGCACAAGAATTGCTTGAACCTGGAAGCAGAGGTTGCAGTGAACTGAAATTGTACCACTGCACTCCAGCCTGGGTGATGGAGTGAGACCCTATCTCTCTCTATATATATATATTTTTTTTTTCATAATCATAGTTTTTCCTAATTCAACAAAATTTTGAAGGGTCTTCTAAATTTAACAAATATGTATCCAGTCTTCTATGCAATCACTCACCTTGATGCTGCAAGAGATAAAAAGAAAGATTTTAAGGAACTAATTCTAAAGCCTTTATTCATCTCACTCATTTGTTTAACAAATACTTATTGTATTTGCCTCTTAAGTGTAAGACACTTCTATAGATGCTGGAAATAGTTTTGAACAGGATCATCAGGGCATGCATGATCATGGAGTTTGAAGTCTGGTAGTAGGCTGATGAATAAATGTCTTAATTAACATAGAACATGCTGTGATAGTTTAAATGAGGTGTACATCAGATGCTGAAGATCCCAGGAAATACTTTATGAAGAAGATACCAATTGAGTCGGATGTGAAAAGATTTTAAAGTAAAAACATAAATTCCCAAGGATAAGAAGGAAGAGGGGACAACATGAGTAGTGTCTGAAGGGTAGGAGAGTTTAGATCATGCTCCAGGAAATAGAGAATAGTCTAGTTTTTCTAGAGGTCAGAAAGGTATAGGAGAAGAGGAGGAAAAATTGTGTTGAAGCCCCAGCCAGGCCAGCCTTGTGTGGATAGGCAAGAAGTTTGTTTGGAATTCAGCAGGCAATGAAAGATGTCGCATAAGGGATCAGTGGATGGATAGCAGCTGTGTTTTTAAAAAATTAATCCAATGGGAATGGACTAGAGTTGGAAAAGAGTAGAGGATGTGAAACCCATTGGGAGGTCATCACTATCAATCAATATATTTCATAATGTCACTGTGACTAATAAAATAATGAGACACATTGCAAAGCCAGCATGCAAATGTGATAGACTTAGCGATGTATAGAGCCAGTTTCCCATTCACTTCTGCCTCGTCCTCAACAGAAATGCCATGTTTTCCAAACTTATGACTATGAAGATCTGTCTTCAGCCTTGTTTAGTATAGCTATTGCATCCAAAGTAAGAGAAACCAGGATTTCACCTACAGGCAAAGTGAAGATACTCGGAAAGTAAACTCAGCCCCAGCCAGGGACTTCATGAACTAGAACATTTGTTCAGCCAGCAACTATCCATCAGCTACTTATTTCTGGTGGAGCGAAAATGTCTGAGCCTCCTTCTCCCCAACCACGTTCAAAATTCTGTTAATTTACTTGAAAACATGACGAAAAGGCCTAAGCAATGGTCACCAAAAACCTGGTAATGATATATAGGGTAGTGCAATGCCAGCCAACAGCTAGACTGATTGATGGACGCATAACATTTATGTGTGTGAGAGAGAAAAAGGGAAAGAGCAGAAGGGATATCCTGCCTATCAGTCAGCATTAAAAGAGAGAAATGAAGAGATTGACTTGAGCACTCATCCTTCTCAAAGGAGATTTGTGCATTGATTCCAACAAAATTGTCCTTAGGCACAGAAATGTGAAGAGTGTTTTTATGGTAAAATTTAGATTTTAGCCTCAAGCTAAAAATATGTGTTGCAGGATACAGTTCTTCACCTGAAATAGTTCCCATAGACACATGGAGAAAACTCAATGTATTCTCGGCTAAACTAATCCATTATGCCCGTAGAAAAATGGCAGCTCAGAGCTGTATTATGAACCCGTTCAATACCACATGCATTTGCAGTGCCATTTCCTCAGTTTCTATTCCCTTTCATCCGGGAAGTCACTTCATAGCACTTGCTCAGCCTCTGCCAAGTATTTACTTTTGGCCAGCAAATTACAGGGATTTGTTTTTCTCCTTTCTTTTTGAAAGGACTGAATAAGTCACAGAGCTTTCAAAACCAAGATTATCTGTGTGTAATATAAATGTGTGTTTATATATATATATATATATACATACACACACACGTACACATATATATACACACATTCTATCAATCATTTATATATATATTATATTTTATATATAATGTATATATTTCATATATATATATATATAAGAGAGAGAGAGAGACAGAGTTTTGCTCTTGTTGCCCAGGTTGAAGTGCAATGACGTGATCTCGGCTCACCGCAACCTCCGCCTCCTGGGTTCAAGTGATTCTCCAGCCTCAGCCTCCCAAGTAGCTGGGATTACAGGCATGTGCAGCCATGCCCGGCTAATGTTGTATTTTTAGTAGAGATGGGGTTTCTCCATGTTGGTCAGGCTGGTCTTGAACTCCCAACCTCAGGTGATCTGCCCGCCTCGTCCTCCCAAACTGCTGGGATTAACAGGTGTGAGCCACTGCGCCTGGCCAATCATTACAATATTTTTAACTCTTTAATTCTGAAACATTGTAATGATTCAAGTGTTCTGCTGATTGAAATGATAGCATGTGAGATCACTTCTATGAAAAAGGAGTTGTCATTGAGATCAACAGATTTGAAAAGCAAAGTTTTATAAGTTTTTTTTATACACTTTGGTCTGAATGACTTAAGAAAATAATTCAAAAAACCAAACCAAACCAAAAAACCCTAGTTTTGCCCCAGCAGTGCTTAAAACCTGGGGAACAACCATGTCAATGCCTTAGAGAAACTCAGAAGGGTGACGTCATGCAATCTCCACAGTCAGGAACTATTCAGAGGCCTGAAAGGGCAACCTGAAACAAAAAGACCCGTAACTTAAATCCTTAATGGGAAGAAAAAATTGCAGGAGCCCAGAAATCTTCCTGCAAATAACTGAGAAGGGAAGGGGCTTTCAACAGACTTGTAAGAATGTTGGTGGTAATGACCAAAGATATGAGACTTATCTTTCATGCTTTTTAAAGATATACACCTAAGAAAACATCACCAAGTGTTTCTTCAGGGTCTTTGATGCAGAAATTTGCTCCTGGTACTGAGAATTAGTATCAAGATTAACTGGCCATTAGAATATCTGTTGGGGAAGTCTACATGGTAAGCGCGCTATGATACAGCTCAGGTTCTCAGCCTAGTCAGCTCAATTTTTTTTTTTCTTCCAGCATATAGGGAATGATCCTACTTGGGGCAGCCTTCTGTTGTCTAAGCTCACAGGAATATAATCAATTTATTTTTTACATGAAGAAATAAGTGATTAATAGTACTTTACAAACACTGGATCCAGAAATATCCTCATCTTAAACCTGAGGTCACAGGAGAGCATCTCTAAAAACCAAAGTCCATTATTGGGGTAAGTCTGGCCGGGCGCGGTGGCTCAAGCCTGTAATCCCAGTACTTTGGGAGGCCGAGACGGGCGGATCACGAGGTCAGGAGATCGAGACCATCCTGGCGAACACGGTGAAACCCCGTCTCTACTAAAAAATACAAAAAAACTAGCCGGGCGAGGTGGCGGGCGCCTGTAGTCCAAGCCACTTGGGAGGCCGAGGCAGGAGAATGGCGTGAACCCGGGAGGCGGAGCTTGCAGTGAGCTGAGATCCGGCCACTGCACTCCAGCCCAGGCGACAGAGCAAGAGACTCCATCTCAAAAAAAAAAAGAAAAAGAAAAAGGAAGTCATCCTCCCCACATTCCTCAATACTAAGTGTCATCTTTTCTCACACAATGGCCTTCCACCACCCTAGTAAGATCAATTATACCAAAGAACTGCAAAGAAAGAAGAAAAACCTACTTTTCTTGGTGTTGGGATCTGTAGGATCTGTTTGTGGTGCTACTAGCCAAGCCAGCCATGGTAAGACACAGAATGACGGGTGATGGCATTAAACAAGAGAGTCACTTCTTTTGCATAGATTTTTATCTTTTACTTTCTCAATGAAATACTTTATAATTCCCAGCAAACATATTATTGTGGATTCCTTTAGAAGTCAAGGCAGCATATAAAAACAAATCAAATGTATAAACTTCATAACCTTATGAACAAACATCATAGTACATCATAAATATCTCCAAATAACAAATGAATAATAAAACTAAAAATGATGATTATAAAAACTGAAGTAGTATGGACTGTCTGAAATGTAAACAGTTTGGTTCAAGGACAAAGAAAATCTTGCTACTCTAACTTCTGGTAATATTTAGAAGAGCATGTACTCATTGGCCTGATTTTCAGACTTCCAGTTTTCTTCAGAACAAGTTTACTTTACAATCTGAAGAAAAATTAGACAGATAACTCATAAAAAGTGCTTCATTGAAATTAAGAATCTTTAGAGCACTTTGGACTCTTGTTGAAACCTAAATTCTTCAAAAGTATCAAGTAGAAACCTACTTAACTTCAAAAACACATGTGGAAAAATTAGACAGTAAATTCTTTAGTGGCCACTCTAAAAATTGATTCTTCAGTGACTACCCCAATTTCTAAAAGCTATTCATGTATACTCCACCACTACGTTTCACTGAATGTCTTAGTCTGTTCAGGATGTGTAACAAAAACACCACAGACTAGATGGCTTATAAACAACAGAAATGTATTTATCACAGCTGGAGGATGAGGTGTCCAAAAATCAAGCCTCTGCAGATTCAGTGCCTGATGGGGACCTGCTTTTAGAGTCATGGATGACCATCTTCTCACTGTGTCTTCACATGAAAGAAGAAGCACAAGAGAACTCTCTAAGGTCCCTTTTGTAAGAGCACTAATCCCATTCATGAAAGCTCTACCCACATGATCTAATCCCGTCCCAAAGACCCCACCTGCAAATATCAGCACATCAGGGATCAGGTTTCAACACATGAATTTTGCAAGGATATAAACACATTCAGTCTATTTTACTAAATGATGAATGCTGGGAGGACCAAAATTGTTACCATGTTTTTAAATTAATAATCCATAATTTATTTCCCCACAAGATTGTAAGTGACCCACAAGACACCAGAACAAACAAAAATGGGATGAAGCTAAAGGTAGATCTTATTGCTAAATTTTTCACAAAGTATTACCCTTCTAAGTTGGACGAAGGCCTGGATAATTTCTCTCACTTCAAGAAGATTTTTGATTCATACATAGCACAGTGCACTAAATACTCATTCATGAGTGTCAATACTTGGTTTTACTTTCTTGAAGAGTTTTAATCTGAATATGATTGCCATGTCTTGCTGTGTATTGTATAGGTTTATTTTTCAGGTAAATACCCATTTCAGAATGCAAGGACCTAGGAAATTTAACTGCATTCTTCAACATTTAACTTACATTGTTCAGACTAGCAAAAGTGATGTGATGATAATATGGCCAGAAAACTTGCATATAATAGGCCCCATAAACACTCCACTGCTATCTCGCTGCCACCCCATTACCCTGTTTTTCTTCCTCGGTGGGACAGGTTCCATGCAGCTGCCTCCCATCTTGTTGCTCTTAACCTTCTCTGTGTACCGGGGAGTGCACAGTGATGGTTTTATATTGGTTTTCTTGCTTCCACATGGCTGTTTTCCCCTTCCCCCACAGCATGTTTAATATTTGGGTTGGAACGGGATGTTTACAGCTATGGAGTTATTAGTTTGTTTCCTTTAGAAGGCTCAGAAGCCCCAACTGTGAAGCCCTAGAGTTCTTCCTGTCTCCATAGTACAGAGCGCCCAACATTACATCCGTGTCCACACAGTCATTACTATTACTATCTAAATGGGCTGATGTTTTCAGCCAGCATCTTTTTGCCATTTGCTGCCATTATGTTGACATGATGAAAACAACTGAATAATATACAAAGAAGAACTCAGAGGCTTTGATTAAAAGAAAAAAGTGTCCAGATGACTTGAGGAAGTTGGTACAATCCAGATTTCACATGTGATATACTTCTGTCTGCTCTTATAATCCCAGTGTATGGCTCCATTGGTGACAGTGGCTTTCAACATTTGCCCATGTTTGTGTGGAAAGCTTACTCTTGATGAGAGAATTTGCTAGCTTCTTTTCTGAGGCTGCTTAAGTAGATTTCAAGTTGGCTTGGAACCATTCAGGAAGTAGCAATAGAGTTTGTTCAGCAAGTCCTTCAAATTGAGATAAATAATAGAGCTGTACTCAGAAATCCAAGATCATGTTGTCATTGTCAGTCCTTTGGGGTGGATTCAGTATTTTCACCTCGGGATTTCTAGGTGAGCACAGCACAGCCTCTTGGCAAAGTTGCAATGATGTTAATGATGAAGGCTTTGAGCAGTAGCTCTAGGCAGTCAGAGCAGGGCAAGCCCTGTGGGATTGACTAGTGTCCAACCCACGGGTCTGGGCTCCAGAGCTCTTCTACAGAAGTGCTTGGGCGGGAAAGATAGAGCATCACCACTGTGAGGGCCACTGGGAGCCACTTGCAGAAAATCCACTGGTTTGAAGGCCAAGCAAGCTAAGTGACTACACTGAGGGGTAGAGGCCATTTCAAAGTCGATATTAAACTTCGTGTATAACATTTCAGGAACGATCAAGTGGAAAATGGGACCCATCTAGGGAAGAAAATGTTTGTTAAAAGATCAGACTCTAAACTCTTTCATTGAAGGATTCTGACAAATAAATCCTGCCTGTCTGGAGTTCACTCTGATTCAGGGGTTGGGGGAAGGGGTTTAGAGTAAGCACCATGAAATCTAACTAAGGTTCCCGCCATCTTTCCAAATTCTGGCACATTCTCTCCAGAAAGACCAGTACCCTCTGGATTACCGTGGTTTTATTGTTTTCTGACCCGTGGCCTATGTATAAATGTGTAAAGTCTTTCTTACTAGCAATAATTATTCCTTCCTTCATACAGAAATTGAGAAGGAGTAGGGAAACCCACAATTTATTCCAACTTTGACATTTTTTTGCTTTTAGTTCTTAATTTTGATAGCGATTTTTTTTTTGAATATCCTTTAAAGGAGGTTAGAAAACTTGACAGTGTAACAACTTAATGTTTCTTTTTCTCACCCAACTCAGATTGTGATGGCTGTGCTAATCACCCTGATCTGATCATTATACGTTATATGTATCAAAAGATCCCTATGTACCCCATGAATATATACGACTATTATTTGTCAACTTAAGGATTTTTATTAAATTAAATTAAAACAAACAGGTTAGAGGACAGTGCCATTCATTCATTCAAAGAAGTCCAGCACAGGAGTGGCAGAACTCTTTTATCTTTATATCTCCTGCCCTTTCCCAGTATAAAAATCAGAATTGTAGTTAATGGCCTTCTTTTGATGTAACTTTTGGAGAGTACTTTTTTATAGCCCATGGTAAGGGAAGGGAAGAAACAATGGTTATTTTAGGGATCTAAGTGTAAGGTTGACACTGTGAAATACAGCACTGTTAGTACACCTTACAATAGTTACTACATTTTGAGGCACAATATAATAGTGTCTCTAAATCTTCATAGATACATTTTTCTATTTGTCTTACTTTTTATCAGTAAAGTCATAAGACTACTGCAAGCATTATTTTTCTTAGCAACTCTAATTTAAAGATGTACTCTTTTGTTTTGATGGGTTTTCAAGATTTGAGCCGGATTTGTTCCTACTCGATTACTTGTTAGTCAAATGGAAGCAGCAACAGACCTTTTCTAACATCTTGTGTACTCATGTACAATGAAACAATACAAAACTCATAACCCTCATGTGAATACACAATACACTTTGCTCCCTCTTTTGATTACAGGGCAATGCCAGACTCTAAAGAGGGATAATTATAAACTCTGTGGATTTTGTGGCAAAAACAGAGATTCCTTGCTATGATTGAGTATTAGATAGATTATGGTTGGAATGGGTTGCTTCTAATTTTATTTTAGTCTTTATGCAATTCACATCGTAAGGATAAAAACTGTTTCCAAGGATAAAGAACAACTGTAGTCAAAACTCAAAATTATTTGTTAGGAATGCAAGACACCCACAAAGAACAGTCATATTAATAACTATTTGATATCTTGCACATTAATCTTTGTCAAGATGTTCCTAAAATTTTCCCTTAAAAAATCTCTATTTCATGTATATTTGGCTGTATTTATATGAGTTAATTTTTAATAATAATAATAATAATGTGTGCCCTTTAGTTGACATTAGTACCTAAGAAAAATGTTAAAAGTACTAATATCTGGCCACCCATGTCACAATGTAAAATCCTAACTTCCTAGAGGGAACTAGAGCTGTAACCAACTAGGATGTTACCATACGAGGATGCTGAATATGCAACATCCTAGTATGTAAAATATCAACATAAATGATGAGCCAGAATCCACCATTCTGTTCATTGTATGATTGAGTTATAAGCCTTGAATTTGCTTAAAAGGGAACTGAAAGCAAAGGTTGTTCTTTGTGGCCTGTGGTTCTCTGCACTACATTAAAGCATCACCATAGTCAATCACTGGATATTCAGCTCTGTTATTTCACAAGGCTCTTGTCATGGCCAAAAGAGCCAACTTGGCCATTTTGCAAGATGCTGTTTTAATCAACTTTTTATTTTCCTGATCCATAAAGCAACATGAAGCAATCCTTTAGCTATAAGCCATGCTTGCTTCCTTCAAATGAACTTAAGATTAATTCTAAGACAATAAAACACTGAAATTTCTCTTTTTAAGCTAAAATTAAGGTGTTATTTTCATTTTATTTTCTCTTTTCAAACCATTTTAAAAGATGTGGTCTTTTTACCAAAGAGGACTAACCTATTGCTTGGAGGCCAGCCTGTAAATAATCTGGCCTAGAGTGAGGAATCCTTTTAAAGATAGTTTGTACTGAATGAACCAAAACAATTTCCACCCTGAGGCTTCCATCTGGTCAACCTCTGTTCAGTCCCACAAATAATTAATATGGAAAAGTGGTTTTTTGTTGTTGTTTTTTTTTTGTATCTTCAGTCCTCTTTGCTTTTACTAATTTTACTAATTTAACAGAGAGATGTTTAAAAACCAAACAAACAAAAGTAACAACAACAAAATCTTGAAGAAAGCTCAGGCCACCAGCCTGGAATATAATGTCAGACTGTTAACATTTGCTGGCAAAAATTAAGTATTTTCAGTTCAGTTCTAAACTTATGAAGATAAACAAAGTGTTCTGCCCATCAGAAAAGTGTGAATATTGTGATATGGGTTGGGGGACGCACAGGAAAGAAAACAGAAGGCAGGGATGGAGGGGATGGGTCACAATTAATATACCCAATCTACCCTTTTACTTCCTCTCTGACCCCAACCCCGACCCCACCCATGTCACAATGTAAAATCCTAACTTCCTAGAGGGAACTGGAGCTGTAACCAACTAGGATGTTACCATACGAGGATGCTGAATATGCAACATCCTAGTATGTAAAATATCAACATAAATGGTGAGCCAGAATCCACCATTCTGTTTATTGTATGATTGAGTTATAAGCCTTGAATTTGCTTAAAAGGGAACTAAAAGCAAAGGTTGCCTAGAAAAGTGATTCTAAATAAAGATCATCACCAACGTATCAGATGTATACTTCCTTCCCTCCTGGTTCCAAACCTCCAACCCAAGCACTTTTTTTTTTTTTAATGATATTGCAAAATTTCATTGGGCAGCTTTACACATTGGTCAATGCTATGTTATTGCTAGTTACATTTAAATTTATTTTTTTCGAACTTGATCTAAATGCTGTTAAGAAATATAGCCACTAAATATAAACTTCAAAGTATCTTTCTAAAGAGAAGCATGACTCAGAAATTATAGGCTGTTGAGATATGGGTGCTTTGCCGAGTTTATGATAGGTCGCCATTCTATGGAGCTATTTTATGGAGTTGACGTAGAAGGATTTTCCAGAAGTATTTCAGTTTGCTTGAATTCTACTCCACAACTGAATTTCCAGAACATTATTATTCACTTTGCGTTAAAATGGGGCTTTCTATAAAAAAAAAATATGACAAGTTCTGAAAACTAAGATGGTCAGTCTATAATTAGGCCCATGTTACTCTGCCTTGAAAGTCCTGCCTCCCACACTCAGGGACCCATTGAAATGCCACTCTTTGTGCCACTTAATATTGGGTCCATTCACTGGAAAAGCCCTGCCCTAGAAAGGGGCTATGGGGTCTTTAAAGAAGAGGTTATGAACTTAGACTGTAGTAGGTCCAGAGAACTACCCATGCAAAATGTATCCCAGGTCAGTATAAGGTGGCCTTTAGGATCAGAGCCCACCACGCTGCAGAGAGACCCTTAGCAGAGAAATGAAACAGTGTTTAATTGTACTAAGTCTCTTTCTGTCTGTATTTGTTCTTTCTGTCTATATTTGATAATATAGAAAGAATAAAATGTTTCTCTATATCCTTGGATCACTGGTTTTTCCAAGCATTTAAAAATGTTAATGGGAATGTGATATTTATGAGTTTATGTTCATTTAGCACTTAGAACAGTGCCTTGGATATAGTAAGTGTTTTACACAAGTCTTTATGTTAAAAGAAATTGTTGTAAAGATTTTCAACAACAGTGGATCGTATTTTCAAATGACTAAGGAAATTCAAGGATTCACTATGCTATGAAAGTATTCTAATTAATTATTGATCTTTTACATGGTCGTAAGTTTAGTGGATATTTCTCTTTTTTTCTCATCAAAAGTTGAATTTGTGAGCTAGACTATTGCTCCCTGTGGGGCTTGTTTTCTGCTGTGAACTGAAAATGTGTTAGTATCCTTTTACTAGACTCTAAATTCAATACTATACCATCTATTGTAAAGATGCAAACGTTGGGATTTTGTAACTATTCATGGGGAAATGAGACTAAAGAATTATCTGACAGTGGAAGATAGAAAATAATTAAGGCTGCTATATAAAGTGCCACTCGAAGGTTGAAAATTATGGATTGCCAACCTTTGCATGAAAATATGTATTTCTTCTCTTGTCAAGACAAGAGCTGGCTCCTTTCCCAAGCTTTGCAAAACTATTGTGAGCTCTCTGGAAGATGGGGAATTAGAAATACTGTGGCTGCCACACTGTCAAAGAGAAGCCAGTTCCGGTTATTACAGTTGATCTGTGACTTAGTTCGGGGATGAGGGGGCGTAGGGGCAGGAATACAAACAAAAGTTTCTGTTACATCTTAGGTAACTAAATTTCAACGGTATAAATCTTAAAATTCTGGGCCAGTGTAAAAAAAAGCGTTACTCATTTTTATTTATTGTGAGTTTTCTGAGCAGGGGGCCGGGTGCAGTGGCTCACACCTGTAATCCGAGCACTTTGGGAGGCTGAGGCGGGCAGATCACGAGGTCAGGAGATGGAGACCATCCTGGCTAACACGGTGAAACCCCGTCTCTACTAAAAATACAAAAATCTAGCCAGGCGTGGTGGCGGGCGCCAGTAGTTCCAGCTACTCTGGAGGCTGAGGCAGGAGAATGGCATGAACCCGGGAGGCGGAGCTTGCAGTGAGCTGAGATCCTGCCGCTACACTTCCAGCCTGGGCGACAGGGCGAGACTCCGTCACACACACACACACACACACACACACACACACACACACACACACACACACACACACACACACACACACACACACACACACACACACACACGAAAGAAAGAAAAATAAATGAGCAGGGAATCTGGATAGTCTATGATAGTAGGTATTGTGAATATTGTGAAGAAAAAAGCACTAAACATTTGGCTCTGAGATGCTTTAGGTGATGTGGGCTGCATGAGATTGTTTTTAGGTGTACATGTGTCTTTTTAAATATCTTCTGCATAGATTAATTCTATTGAACTACCTGTATGTACTAGCTCAGCCTAAATTAAGTGGAGGGGCAAAAACAAAATACCTAAAAATGAAATGTTGATAAATCACAGAAATGTTCCAACTTCTTCAATCGGAAACATCTGGTTCCTCCAAGTAATTCCTATAAATATTTCCAACTGCAACCAAAAAGAAAATGAAAGTGATTTGTTGTAGGAGCGAGTGAGCACATTCTCCCCTTGGTTCATTAGTTGAGGAGCTTCTGGGTGGTTGAAACCAAATAAGACTCTGGACTGACTCAGAGATGAAGGAGGCATCTCCTGGCCTCGAAGTGCTCACAGTCTACTGAATGCAGAGGCACTCTGTGCAAAGGGCTATGATGCAGATACATTTGAATTCAGTGGAAACACTGAACGTAGCTACAATTAATAATTCGGCCTTACTGGATCTGGGAAGGCTTGGCGGAAAAGCTGACTTCTGACCAGGAACTTGAGTGATGACTGAAAATTCAGCAGTTAATCTGGAGAAACAGGGCTTCTGGGCTGGAAGAATACGAACATGTGCTCTGAGATGTAAATTTTGGGGAAGAATCTCATACACACTCTAAAAAAATGGATTTTGTTCCCTGGGTAGTGTTCCATACAATACCTGGCATATAGTAAGCATTCAATACAGAAGTGCTTATGGCTTATGGCTTATGGCAGAAAGAGCTGTATGGCTTCCTGGGGCTGCTGTAACCAAGTACTGCAAACCAGGTGGCGTAAAGCGACAGAATTTATTGTCTCAGAGTTCTAGAGGTTGGAACTCCCAAACCAAGGTGTTGACAGAGATGCGGGGTAGGATCCTTTCTTGCCTCCTGCAGCTTCTGGCAGCCCCAGGTGTTTCTGGGGTGTCACAGTGTAACTCTAGTTTCAGCCTCCGTCTTCACACTGCCATCTCCCTCTGCATCTGAGTCTTTCTGCGTCTCTACCCTGTGTCTCTCTCTTGCCTGCTTATGAAGACACTAGTTATATTGGATTAAGAGTCTACTCTAATCAAGCATGACCTCATCTTAACCTAATACATCAATAGACCGTATTTCCAAATAAGGTCACTTTCACAGACACGGGGGTGGTTAAGACTTCATCGTATCTTTTGCAAGGGACACAATGCAACCCATAACAGAATGAATGAGCTCATCAAGGTTTTGATGCCAGGGAAAATGGTCCATATTTTAGAAAGTGAACCCTGAATGCAGGATGGAGTCCATATTAGTGAGGTGGAGGGTGGGAAGGAAGACCAGAATCAGGAGTCTCAGTTAACGAGTTGTTGAAAGGAGATGAGAGATGATGAGCACTTGAGCAGAGGTGGGAGCCGTAGAGAAAGAAGGGAAAGAGACCTGAAATCCATAGCCATTCAGAGTGAGGGACTTGGGGACTGATTAGATATAGGTAGATAAAGGTCAGGGAGGATTCAAGATGATTCCTAGGGTTCCGTCCTGGGAGGCCGACCCGATGAATGGTGATGCCACTAATGATAATACAGAATGTTTGTTTTGCAAGGGATGTTGATGAGTTCACCCTTGTACACATTGTATTGGAGGTACATCAGATACACTTGTGGGGAGAGGACTAGTTGTCCATAGAACTCTCGTTTGATGCAATCATTCTGTGCCTGTGCTGTGTAAAATACTGTTTTGTGGCTGCTGAGCCCTTGAAATGTGGCTAGTACACCTGAGGAGCTGAACTTTCAGCTTAATTGAATAAATTTAATTTCTAGTTGCTACCTGTGTCTAGTGGTTACCATATTAGAGAGCACTGACCTAGGTACTTAGACATATGTGTTTGATATTTGAGAGAGATGCAGAGATAGCAGGAATATGATCTGGATTGAAAGTCGAATTTAGGGAGTCATTAGCTTATAGGCAATTGCTGAAGCCTTGTGGGCCATAAGCCCATCAAGCAGGGATCCAGATACAGAGATGAGTTAAGAGTGCAACCCTTGGGGAACACCAATGTATAAGTTGTACACCACAAAAGAGAGTGAGCAAACGACACCTGAGAAGGAGAAAGGAAAAGCGGAAGAGAGGACAGTGTTGCAGAAGGCAGAGGAAAAATTTCAAGGAGAAAGCAGTTCACCATGTCCGAGAAAAACAAATTTCATTTAATAAACTATGAAAAAGGGCTTTCACAGGCCGGGTGCAGTGGCTCAAGCCTGTAATCCCAGCACTTTGGGAGGCCGAGACGGGCGGATCACGAGGTCAGGAGTTCGAGACCATCCTGGCTAACACGGTGAAACCCCATCTCTACTAAAAAATACAAAAAGCTAGCCAGGCGAGGTGGCTGGCGCCTGTAATCCCAGCTACTCGGGAGGCTGAGGCAGGAGAATGGCATAAACCCGGGAGGTGGAGCTTGCAGTGAGCTGAGATCCGGCCACTGCACTCCAGCCCGGGCGACAGAGCGAGACTCCGTCTCAAAAAAAAAGAAAAAGGGCTTTCACAATTACAATATTTTTTTAACCAATAATGAAATAGCCATATTTTGTTAACAAAGAGTAAGTACATTGTGCTCTAACCATGGAATTTATTTTTATCTTCCCTCCATCTCCAGCCAAAGGTTTTTGGAGGCAACAATAAGGAATTTATAAAGATGGGACTATTCCAGGGAATCCAGAATAACATGCCCCTAAAAACATTGCCCTATAGCAGGATGGCCCAGAATGCATTTCCCATGAAGTCCTCAATAGAAGTTGTGTAATTGTTTTAAGGCCTCACTTTTCATAGACTCTGCCTAAATACTCTGTGAAGTGGGTAGACTTATTTCCAGTTTACATAAGAGAAATCTGTGACTCATGAAGTTTCAGTGTCTTGCCACAGATGATACAAGCTGCACATAATAGAGTTAGGAATCCAGGTTTATCTGTCCATGCTCTTTCCACCTCAACAATGTTTTCTAAACTTAAGACATTGACATTCTGCTCTCATGATTTTTTCCATATGTGCTCACTACTTCAACTGATATTCACTTAATATTTTTTAAAGTAAACTTAAATTATTGTTTAAAAGCTGAATATTATAATTTTACTTGGAAAACCAGTATTGCTTGCCATAAATATATGGTGATTTTGAAATTAAAAAAAAAAATCACACCTGTAATAATCCCAACACTTTATGGAGGCTGAGGTGGGAAGATCACTTGAGCCCAGGAGTTCAAGACATGGGCAATATAGCAAGATCTCGTCCCTACAGAAAATTTTAAAAATGAGCCAGGCATAGTGGCATGTGCCTGTAGTCCCAGCTACTCGGGAGGCTGAAGCAGGAGGATCCCTTGAGTCCAGGGGTTCAAGGTTGCAGTGAGCTTTGATCATGTCACTGCACTCCAGCCCGGGTGACAGAGTAAGACCCTGTCTCAAGAATAAAATAAAATGAAAGCAAGTAAAGCAAGTAAAGGGAGGGAGGCAGCTATTTAAATACTACTGCTTGCCAAAGACTTTAAATCAGAGGTTTATGCCTTTTTTTTTTGTTTCAATTGAAAAGGGAGATCAGCAAATGTTTAAAGATATTCTAGAAACATTCTCTACCATAGGAGATTAACCCCTTGCCTTGTGAAAAAAGTGACCTCTAATAGCAATGCTACTCTAGCCCAGGGATAAAAATGAAACTTCCTGCTTTTCATTAAAGAATAAATAGTATAGGCCAGACACAGTGGCTCATGCCTGTAATCCCAGCACTCTGGGAGGCTGACGTGGGAGATCACTGGAGGTCAGGAGTTCGAAGCCAGCCTGGCCAACATGGTGAAACCCCATCTCTACAAAAAATACAAAAATTGGCTGGGTGTGGTGGCGCGGGCCTATAATCCCAGCTACTCAGGAGGCTGAGGCAGGAGAATCGCTAGAACCTTGGAGGCAGAAGTTGCAATAAGCCGCGATCGCACCACTGCACTCCAACCTGGGTAACAGGGTGAGACTCTGTCTCAAAAGAAAAAAAGAAAAGAATAAAGTCCCTCTGCCATTTAAGGAAAAAGAGGGCACTAAGAAGTTGTTTGATAAAACCATAACGAGTCTGATGACTTACAGTCTAGGACTCACACACTTTCTGAGGCCACCTGATCTTTATTCACACAAAAATTTCTTAAGATACTTTCTAGATACTCAAATTGGAGGCAAAAATCAAACTGTATCATAGATTTCAAAAGTGCATTCTGTACATTTCATTGATATATTTATGGATTTTCGAACAATGTGGCTTAAACATTTCCTTAGCTGTATGAATATTCCCTTCTAGAAGAGCTAAAGGAAAAACAAAACCCATGCTCAGTTCGGATCAGACTCAGAAACTGGGCAACACTGGAAAACCGGGGTTTGTGCCTCAGCAAAGAGCTGGACAGTGGACTGGCCCATGTGACTGATAATAGATGACTTCCACCATCCTCGTCAAGTTCCCACACATCACTCACCACAATGCTACCCTTATCAGACTGGTCCATGTGACCAACAGAGCAGGTCTTTTGTCCTTGGACAGGAGTCTCCGCCATCATCTGATCCTGCGGGTACCAACTTCTGGACGATATTCTCAACAAGAACCCTTGAGCCCTAAAGCTAACTCCCTCCAGGTGAAATGCAAGGTTAACGTCTGCATACATTTCTACTTTATCACAACTAATGCCTTAAGTAGGTTCTAGGTTGTATAGATGATCTGAACCACATGAAAAGAAAATATTTTTAAGTGAAACAAGAAAAATGATCTTTTAGATTGTATTCTTTTCTCACTAACTAGGTTTTATTGATCTACTTTTTTAAGCTTGAGTTTAAGCTAAGAAAAGAAACCTTGCTTTTTATGGTAAGAGTTCTTGAGAAAAAAGATAACTTATAATAGAAAGCATCTTGCACAAAAGTTTTGGTAATCAGAGGGGAGAGATGAAGAGGAGCTTTGTAAATTTTGACTTTGAAAGACGAGTGTAATGTAAATATGACTTCCTAGAGTGTAAACAGCAGTGGTTTGAAAATAAAAATTTGTACAAAACAGGCAGCTATCTAGTTAAAAGAAAATGTGTCTAATAAGCATGTGTGTCTGAGATGTCTTGAATATTTTGATACTACACTGTAATTACTAACGATATAAAATTTCCAAGACTTTTGAAGCCATGAGAAAGTTTTTAGGATTTTCTTTCCCAAGAAAAAGACAGCTATAATCTTTTGGTACTCTTTACACATTTAAAGTAATTTAAGAATAAAAAACATACTGTTCCCACACAAATTTATACTTGAAAGTATTTTAAATTATTAATGGGACCACAAGTTATTAATCTTTAAAGAATCCTCTGTCTCTTAGTTTAGCCAACAGATGATTATATCAACATTAAAAAGTACAGTTATATATATATATATATTTGAGTTAAGGATCATCATTGTGTCAAACAAAGATTACATTTATATTGAGAAAATCCAAAAGTTCACTAAAAATATTGTTTAATTCAAACGTTATATTTATTGTCTTCATCTTGGAATTCTGAAAACTGACTTTTTCTCAGACTTGCACGAACTGTTCTGTTCTTTACTATGCTGGGTTTTGCATGATTTGGAGGCGTTCTCAACATAGAGCCATTTTTCTCTCACCCTGAAGGACTCAAGAAAGTAATTAGAGATGTAAGAACAGTGGTGTGCAGGTACTTTAATGGGACTGTGGTGCAGAAAGGAGGTGGAGTAAAAATATTTGCTTTAGGCCGCGGGTGGTAGCTCACGCCTGTAGTCCGAGGACTTTGGGAGGCTGAGTTGGGCAGATCACGAGGTCAGGAGTTCCAGACCAGCCTGACCAACATGGTGAAATCCCGTCTCTACTGAAAATACAAAAATTAGCCGGGCATGCTGGCAGGTGCCTGTAATCCCAGCTACTCGGGAGGCTGAGGCAGGAGAATCGCTTGAACCCAGGAGGCAGAGGTTGCAGTGAGCCGAGATCGTGCCACTGCACTCCAGCCTAAATGACAGAGCGAGACTCCATCTCAAAAAAAGAAAAAATTGCTTTATAATCTAGTTAAATGCAATAACTCCTCCCTTTCTAGACCCAACTGGGCACTTGGACAGCAGTTACAATGTGTATTAAATGATCCAATAAATGAATGGTCTCTTTTGCCTATCAATCTGTAATGCAAAAGTATGCAGCAGTGCAGTTTACTGAATTTTAATGCCAAATGTCTATCGCTGTATATTCCTTGCCATCTACTCTGTATATCTTCCTGCAGGCATCAGTGTGGGTCTGTTATTTTTTTGTTTTTTGTTTTGAAACAGAGTCTCACTCTGCCACCCAGGCTGGAGTGCCGTGGCTCAATCTCGGCTCACTTCAACCTCCACCTCCTGGGTTCAAGTGATTCTTCTGCCTCAGCCACCCGAGTAGCTGGGATTACAGGCACCTGCCACCATGCTGGCTAATTTCTGTATTTTTAGTAGAGATGGGGTTTCACCATGTTGGCCAGGCTGGTCTCAAACTCCTGACCTCAGGTGATCCTCCCGCCTCGGCCTCCCAAAGTGCTGGGATTACAGGCGTGAGCCATTGTGCTCAGCCTCTTTGGTTCTTTTTGTGTCTTTTGGTTGTATTCAGCTTTCTGATATCATTGAGTGACAGTTAAATCACAACATACACTATATATCATTAGGAAACAGTCCACAAAATATACATCCTATTGCAAAAGTATGCAGCCATTTCTCCTTTAAATTCCCCCATTGTACTTTCATGACACTTTTAGTGTGCTCATCTGTCTTTCCTCGAGAGGAAATTTTATAATTTTAATAAAATTTTACAATTTTATAATTGCTACCTTTTTCAAGTCTTATATTTGAAATTAGCTGGGAACGGTGGCTCACACCTGTAATCTCAGCAATTTGGGAGGCTGAGGCAGGCAGACGACTTGAGGTCAGGAGTTTGAGACCAGCCTGGCCAAAATGCTAAAACCCTATCTCTAATAAAAATACAAAGATTAGCCAGGCGTGGAGGTGTGTGCCTGTAGTCCCAGCTACTCAGGAGACTGAGGCAGGTGAGTCACTTCAGCCGGGGAGGTGGAGGTTGCAGTGAGCTGAGATGGCACCATTGCAGTCCAGCCTGGGTGACAGAGCAAGACTCCATCTTAAATAAATAAATAAATTAAATTAAATTAAATTAAATTAAATAAATAAATAAAAGAAATTAATCAGCAATATCCCTTTTACTTTGCAGATTTTATAATTTTTCTCTTTTCAGATTTGTCTGTCCATATCTCCATTCATCCATCCACCCATCCATGCTAATACACAGTAACTCATTGAGTTCACCTTTAACAGATTTCATTATCAATTCATGCAGTTATTCCCAGGGAAAAAGTTTGCTCAAAGACTGCCTGGTGGAAGATAAGAGGCTAATATCTAAGATTGATAAAGAACTCATGCAACTCAATAGCAAGAAAACATATAATCCAATTTTTAAAACGAGCAAAAGACTTAAATAGAAATTTTTCTAAAGATGTCATGAAAATGGCCAACAAGTACATGAAAAGGTGCTCAATATCACTAATCATCAGGGAAATGCAAATTAAAACTACTGTGAAATATCACGTCACACCTGTTAGGATATCTATTATCAAAAAGACAAGAGATAGTAAGTGTGACGGAGGGTGTAAAGAAAAGAGAATCCTTGAAATCTAGATTGTTGCGGCCATTATGGAAAACCGTATGGAGCTTTCTAAATAAATTGAAAGTAGAATACCGTATGTCCCAGCAATCCCTCTTTTGGGCACATACCCAGAAGAGATGAAATCACCAGCTTGTAAATATATGTGCATTCTCATGTTCATTACTGCACTGTTCACAGCAGCCAAGATACTGAAACAACCTAGGGTTCATCAATAGATGAATGGATAAAGAAACTATTTTATATTTATGAAATATTGTTATATTTAATATATAATATATACACATCATATATGTTATATATATGAAATACTATTCAGCCATTAAAAAGGAGGAGATCCTGCCATTTTCCACAATATAGATGGATCCAGAGGTCTTGGTGGATTTTAAAAAGCCACCTGCTCTATGTATGTTCTGGAAGTTTTTTATATGTTATGAAAATGTACTGCTCTCTTAAAAATTGGGGCATTTTTTTCCTGATATTTCAGGGAATATCTTATCTTCAAGTGAAATGATCAAGAGCTTTTTATGTATACTGCTTTGCATTGTTTCTTGCCAAGGATGCTGTGGGTGATATCTGCTCCTCAGTGATAAGGATACCACCTCGGAGAACAGAAGCTGCAGGGAAGGAAGGCGTTTAGAGGAACTATGCTACAGTTTCATCATGATCCCCATTTTCAGTTACCAAAAGGTCTTCTCAGAATTTAAGGATGCTCAAAGCAGGCAGCAATTAATTTAATTCCAGATAGAAGCTTTTGGCCATGTATATTTCACTTGGCATGTTTGCAAATCTCACTTTCCCTGTTCAGAATAATTCCTGGCAGTGTTGTAATGTTCTTCCAAATACCACTCATGCATCTCACCATCTTGCCTAAGGGAAAAGTAAAGGAAGATGTAGTCTAAACAGCTAATTTTCATATAAATTTACATAAAAATATAAAATATATTAAAATGAACAATAATATCCCCTTAGTGTTACTGCTAAACTGTATTTTAGCCCAATGCATATCCTTACTACTAAGATAAATGACAGTTTTGCCCCAAGGCATCAGATAGGTAGAAATTCACTTGGAATAGATATTCAGGCATGAAAGTGATCATACCTACAAAATATTCTAAATCCATAATCTCAGTTCAAATATAGTCAGCTTTCTCTCTGCGTCTGTTTGTATTGCAGCGTCATAAGACCAGGAGGAGGGTTACAGCATTCTTCTACCTCTGTCATCTTAATATTTGCCTCTGATGTTCTCCTCTCTGAGTGTGTGTGCTGGTACCCCTGCATCAGGGCCCCTGTTTCTACTCTTAAAAGAATTAGCAGCTATTGCCAATGTCCATTTAGCTACCAGTCTTCTGAAAGAAACATAGGAGAAAAGAATTGTATACAAAGAGTACACTTGGTCTTTCTACATCCTCTTCTGTAAACGAAATATACTATGTGGGAGGTAGAATAGTCCTTGTTTTGAATTTGAAGCCATGCTTTATTTTCCTGCTATAGGACATATTCTGGTACTCTTTATAATAACATCTCGTGACAGTAAATAGCTCCTGATATCAAAGGGTAAAACACATTGTATGACAAGCTGTGCATAGTTTATCCATAATAAAATTTATTTTCAAATGTAAATACATATATATATGTGTATATTTTTAAATTTGGAAATACATTTAATGTGTTTGTGGAAAATATCAAGAAAAGATATTTTGTGACAGCTTCTAGGCATACATCTGTGTAGTTTTTATTTGTCATTCTTTATAATCTTTTTAATTATCAGGTGCTATTTATCTAATTGAGACAAATTGTATCATCTTTTCAAAAGTTCTCTGAGGTTGTTGGCCTGCTGTAGGAATAGCAGGAAGGAATCAGAGACTCTTGGTGTGTCTTCTGGTAAAAGAAGCATCCAGCTTTCCTAAGTGCTTGGAGTATGAAAGAGTGGCAGGTTTTAGAAATCCACTTCACCCTCTCCCCTCTGCCCCCACGCACAGGGTAAGTATCTTTCATTCCTCAGGGGCCCACCTCTAGGCAGGTAGTGTCTTCTCCTTCCAGATGAATAAAACCTAGGCAGGCAGGACAGGGAGTTCAGCACCCTCACAGCTGCTAAAATGTGAGAGCTGAGAGCCTAGGATTGTCTTTCCCTCCTGGCCCGAAATAAGTTGTTCACCTGCCTCTGAGAAACACTGGCTTCCACGATAATTCTCTGAGTACCCATAATAATGAAGGTGGGTGCCATGGTAACTTGGATGGCAGTTTTGAAGTCCAAAATTGTTTTATGTTTGAGATTTTCCTTAAAGATTTGCTCTTCATTCTAGATGATTACCAAAGGGAAGTACGATTTCTTATGAATGATTTAAAATGCAGCATGTATACCACCTAGGATAGAAAAATACATGCCAAGCTAGAATTATTTTTTAACGTATACTTCCATTCAATTCAAGATGTTTGTTGTGCACCTACTATATATCATAAACAATGACAGGTGCTGCCGGGACAGAAACAAGGAAAGGATGTAATCCTTGTTTCAAGGGAGTTTTTAGTGTCATAGAAGGTAGGTCCATCATCTGTTGCCACAGTAATACTGTGTAAAAAAATCACCCCCAAACTCAGTAGTTTAAAAACACTGTTTATGCATCTGTGGTTCATCTGGGTATTGGCTGAACCAAGCTGGCCTTGGTTGAGCTTGTCTGTAAGGTACAGATTGGAGGAAGTTCTGTCTACTTCATGGGTCTCTCATCATTATTATTATTATTTTACAGTTTCACTGTGCAGTGGTGTGATTTCGGCTCACTGCAACCTCCAACCTCTGCCTCCTGGGTTCAAGCAAAAATTCACGTGCCTCGCCCTCCTGAGTAGCTGGGATCACAGAGGTGTGCCACCACATCTGACTAATTTTTGTATTTTTAGTAGAGACAGGTTTTTGCCATTCTGGCCAGGCTGGTCTCAAACTCTTGGCCTCAAGTGATCAACCCGCCTCAGCCTCCCAAAGTACTGGGATTATAGGCATGAGCCACTACACCTGCAAGGGGCTAGTGAGGTATGTTCTCCTCATTGTGATGGTAGAAGATTGAGAGGTCAAGCCCAACTGCACAAATGGCTTTCCTCTAACATTTTCTGCCAAAGCAAGTCACATAGACAAGCCCTATGTCACTAGAATAAGGAAATATACTCTTTCTCAGGTGAACTGCAAAGTATATGACAAAGGATATGGGGACACAGGGAGGGATGCAAAATTAGGAAAATATATAGCAGGTGCGCAAATGTCTTGAATTGAATAGAAATGCTAATATGTCAAAAATAATACAATCAACCACATTAGGAAAAGATAAATTCACAAATGTCTGTATAACAAATGGTGGGGGCTTCACAAGGGAAGGGATCCTATCTCAAAGACAGGAAGAAAACTTCTTAAAGGAGGTGACACTTGCAGCCACTCAGGAAAGGTGTTTGTATTTCAAGACTTGGCTAACATGGGAGGTTGGGGCAGCACATAATTCAAAGATGCTCCATGAGCAGAGTGTGGACACACATAAGCCATTCTCAGTGTTAGGTTATAAAGAAGTAACTGAAGAGAAAAATTGCAGCAATAGAAAAAGGAAATCTGTAAGAAAACTACAAGCAGGGGGAGACTTCAGGTCTCAGAAATTTTTGTGTTGTGCATTATTGCTGGAAGTAGAGAAGATGGTATGAGTGTTAATTTCCAGGGTATGAAATATGCAAAAGCATATAAGCATAGAGCTTTTGTTTAAATATTGAGAACTATAATTAGAGCTGGAAATGACTTAGAAATTGTTTAGCTCAGCTCAGTTGATAGATGAGGAAATATGTATTTTGAAGATAAATTCTCTGTGTGTGGATATGTATGTATATCTATATAGATACATACCTATACAGATAGTTCCTGATTTTACTATGGCTTAAGTATAATTTTCAGACTTTATGATGGTACAAAAGTGATACACATTCAGTAAAAACTGTACTTCGAGTACCCATTCAACCATCCTGTTTTTTACCTTCAGTACAGTATTCAGTAAGTCACATGAGATATTCAACACTTCATTATAAAATAGGCTTTGTGTTAAATGACTTTGTTACTGTAGGCTATTGTAAGCCTTCTGAGCACATTTAAGGTAGGCTACGATAAGCAATGACGTTTGGCAGATTAGATGTTTTAAATGCATTTTCAACCTGGGATATTTTAAATTTATGATGGGCTTATGGCCCAAAAGCCCCATAGTAAGTTGAGGAGCATCTTCATGTGTGTGGTGTATGTATGTGTGTAAAATATATAAAATATATAAATATATTAACAGAGAAAATACATTTACTCCTAAATAAAACCATAGATGTGGTATTATTACCATATATATCCAATGTGTATATATGTATTATTATATCCAATGTATATTGTATATAATATCCAATGTGTATTATTAAGTATATTATTTGTATAATATATATTATATCAATGTACATTATGTAGATATAAAATTTATATTATATTGAATCTAATACATATATACATTGGATATATATGGTAATAATACCATGTATGTAGTTATATATAATATACATTGTATTATTACCACATATATCCAATGTATAGATGTATTACTATATCCAATGTATATTGTATATAATATCTAATGTGTATTATTAGTATATTATTTAATATATATTATATAATATCAACGTATATTATGTAGATATAAAATTTATATTATATTGAATCTAATAATATGTACATTGGATATATATGCTAATAATACCATTTATATGGTTATATATATAATATACATTGGATATCATATATATCCAAAATATATACTATATAATTGTATTTAGAGAGAAAGACTAAATTCGTCTTCTGTGTATATTGAGAAAAAGAGAGGGGAAATGAGTTTACTTCTTGAAGTGGTATTCTAAAGAATTCTTAATTCCTCACAAATTTTAAAACTTCTGTGTCCTTATCAGCGATCTTTCTAGTTCCAAGGAATACAGTATGGCTCATACTATTCAAATGCATAGGGGAGGTTATTAATAAGAAGAAAAAATAAATATGTTTCCAGTTACCCAAGGACTGGAAATGCCCTGTGTAATGCCTGATCTAGCAGAGGCCTTTCATTGGCTGCCCTAGGCTGGGGCACTGTTATCAACAGAAAGGGGAACAGACACTGGGAGAAGTGCGCCAGGGCAGCAGGTGTCCTCTGTGCCGACTCACTAGTCTTCCTGTCTTCTGAAATTCACTCCCCTCATTTGTAAATACAACATAATCACCCATTTAACCAACATATAATTAGGGAGGTAAACCAGTTTGTGTATCTAATATATGAGGTTTCTCCAGAATAGAAACAATGAAACTTTGAAGTTGTTTCCTTTCCATAATCCCAGTTTGTGTAGACTGAAAGTTGTCAAACTATGACCTGATGGGATTTGTTCCCTGATCTGGACAGGGACTGGTCCAGCTGGTCTGCTTTTATAAATTAGGTTTTATTAAAACAGCCACTCTCCTTTGTTTACACATTGTTCGTGGTAGCTTTTGCACAACAATGGCAGGGCTTGTCATTGCAAGGGGGACAGAGCCCATGGCCTGCAAAGCCTCAGTATTTAATATCTGACCCTGTTCATTGCAGTCTGCCCACTCCTGGTGTAGACCACGGGGAATTGGCGCTTTCTGGAATGGGCGACTCGTGCATGTGCTTGGTCCTCTGGGATGGCATTGGCAGGAGTCGGCCCGGGGAGGACATCTGTGGAATGAGAATGTTGCCCCCATGAATGTGTTCTCTAAGAAAGAAACCAGTGCTGGCCGGGCGCGGTGGCTCACGCCTGTAATATCAGCATTTTAGTAGGCCAAGGTGGGCGGATGACCTGAGGTCAGGAGTTTGAGACCAAGCTGGCCAACATGGTGAAACCCCGTCTCTACTAAAAATAGAAGAAAAAAAAAAATGCCAGGCGTGGTGGTGCATGCCTGTAATTCCAGCTACTCGGGAGGCTGAGTCAGGAGAATCGCTTGAACCCAGGAGGCAGAGGTTGCCGTGAGCCGAGATCACGCCATTGCACTAAAGCCTGGGCAAAAGATCTTTTAAAAAAAGAAAAGGAAAAAGAAAAAAGAAACCCGTGCTTTTGCTGCCTCCCTGGGGCTCTGCTGAGGCCGTCATCCTTAACCCTTTGTTCTCTGTCCTTTGCCAGACTCCGACCTGAGCATGCGCACACTGAGCACGCCCAGCCCAGCCCTGATATGTCCACCGAATCTGCCAGGATTTCAGAATGGAAGGGGCTCGTCCACCTCCTCGTCCTCCATCACTGGGGAGACGGTGGCCATGGTCCACTCCCCGCCCCCGACCCGCCTCACACACCCGCTCATCCGGCTCGCCTCCAGACCCCAGAAGGAGCAGGCCAGCATAGACCGGCTCCCAGACCACTCCATGGTGCAGATCTTCTCCTTCCTGCCCACCAACCAGCTGTGCCGCTGCGCGCGCGTGTGCCGCCGCTGGTACAACCTAGCCTGGGACCCGCGGCTCTGGAGGACTATCCGCCTGACGGGCGAGACCGTCAACGTGGACCGCGCCCTCAAGGTGCTGACCCGCAGACTCTGCCAGGACACCCCCAACGTGTGTCTCATGCTGGAAACCGTTACTGTCAGTGGCTGCAGGCGGCTCACAGACCGAGGGCTGTACACCATCGCCCAGTGCTGCCCCGAACTGAGGCGACTGGAAGTCTCAGGCTGTTACAATATCTCCAACGAGGCCGTCTTTGACGTGGTGTCCCTCTGCCCCAATCTGGAGCACCTGGATGTGTCAGGTAAATGGACACTGACCTACCAGCTATGGGCCCTCCTGGTGCACCATCCTACAATGCCACCACCGGAAGGTCCTCTTCTTGCAAGCCATCAGAGATGAGGGAGGGGGGTGGTAGGGAGGCTGGCTTTTGCAGAGAAACTGTCTCTATGGAATCATGACCCTGCAGGCCACAAGTTCCCCTTTCATCAAATAATGTCCACTTCTTAGGGGAGTTCTTAGGGGAATTCTAGCACATTTTGCCTGGGAGTTGAGGTTAGTATGACTTTTAAATGTCTTTACTCTTCATAACTCTCACAGTTACTTCAGAGCAACCACAAATAACACAAACAGGGTATCTAATTGTGGAGAAATAGGAAACAAAAGGCTAACTCAAGCACAGTTAGCTTAGAAACTACTCTTGCGCCCGCTTACTGTTGGTCCCTGGAGCCTGGAATCTGTGTCTAAGCTATAAATATGACCTCATGTGTTTTCATACCATGGGCCGGACGGTGCACACTGTGGGTGGTAAAACACTCAGCTGTGGGCTGTGCTCACAATCACTTGCCATTTTGTAGTGTCTCCTTAGATTCCACCAGCATTCTCCTTACCTCTGGGTTAATCCTGCATCTTTTCTCAAGCAAATTCTCAATTACATAGTGCAAGGGCAAGGTCCATTGAATTAAATCTTTAGTTCTTTTAAAAACTGAAGGAAGTCGGGCGCAGAGGCCCACGCCTGTAATCGATCCCAGCACTTTGGGAGGCTGAAGCGTGAGGATTACTTGAAACTAGGAGTTAGAGACCAGCCTGAGCAACAAAGCGAGACCCCTCTCTCCACAAAAACTGGAAATATTAGCCGGGCACAGTGTTATGAGACTGTGGTCCCAGCTATTCTGCTCAGAGACTGAGGCAGGAGGATTACTTGAGCCCGGGAGTTTGAGGCTGCAGTGAACTATGATCATACCACTGCACTCCAGCCTGGAGGACAGAGTGAGACCCTGTCTCTGGAAAAAATAAAAATAAAAAAAGTCGAAGGAAATCCCAGCATGGCTGCTTTGCTTGGAAACCTCTCTCAGGCAGGAAGAATTAAAGCCCAGACTCACACTTAGGCGCCAGACATGATCTGGCTGGACTAACAGCCCCTTCTTATCTCATTTGCTGCCTAGTCAAAAAATGGACATTTGAGAGGCTGAAATATGTAAGATGCATCAGGGACTTAAAAAAAAAAAAACCAACAGCACGACCAGCAACCTCAGGGAGTTTGGGGGAGGGGTCAAGAAGTAAAAACCACTATGATGGGTGAATAAACAGAATCTGGGATTTACAAGCATCTGAGGCCAGTGATGCCCTCCAACAAAATCCGAGCTAAAGCCGGCTCTCAGCTTGCTCTCTCTTTCAAAAGCCAACATCTGAAAATATTTCAGATGACAGCCCATTACTTTTTGCAGATTGTTTTCCGTGCTAGAGAGCAACTCGCTGCTCCTCTACTTCAGCTGGCTTCAAGACAAAAGCATAGCAGCCATATGTTCAGTTAGTCATGAGTAGCCAGTGGCATCAAGAAGCAGGAAACCACGAGGTTTTCTTACATTTTTCCTCCAAGGAATTCTGGAAAGAGAAAATGTTGTGATGTGGCGGAAACAAGTTTCAAAACTTTGTGATTTAGGAAAATTCACAGCTTTTTCTAGATGTGTTTCCTCAGATCACAAGGTCAGGAGATCGAGACCATCCTGGCTAACATGGTGAAACCCCGTCTCTACTAAAAAATACAAAAAACTAGCCAGGCAACATGGCGGGCGCCTGTAGTCCCAGCTGCTTGGGAGGCTGAGGCAGGAGAATGGCGTAAACCCAGGAGGCGGAGCTTGCAGTGAGCTGAGACCCAGCCACTGCACTCCAGCCTGGGCGGCAGAGCGAGACTCTGTCTCAAAAAAAAAAATGACAAAGGACTGGGTTCTTTAACATCTAAGAATTGGAGCATTTTATAAACATTTCATTTTATTTTATTTTCTTGAATTAGAAAATGATTCAGTTTTGGAATCCCTATCTTTGTTAATGGTGCTTCCCATGCACTCTTAATACGGACTGCAACTAATTGTACCCTCTTTTGGAGGGTTTTGAAGTTCAGAAATGCAGAAACCACTTTTGCTATTTGGGGTGGAAATTCTTGCATTTCTAGCCTGTGTGATCCTGCCTGGCCCCTTGACTAACCATTATTAAGCCTTAATATCTGTCCTGTATGTTAACCTGCTTACTTTGAAAGTTCAAATGTATTTGTGTAGCCTCCCCTCATGTCTCCTGATGACAATAGTGATCTGTATACACAGAGATAAAAATGACGGGAATCTGCAGCTCACCAGGTTAAGAACACAGAATCCCACATATGGGAGAAAGTTTCAGATAGATGGTCTTGAAAGACTCAACAGGCCATGAGGATGGATTTGTCATCAGCACCTACTAAGGGTGCCCTCCTGTTCTGGGGGCATCTGGAAATTGTTATGTTGATGCAGAGAGGCCAGAGAGCTACCACAGTTGATTTCATTATGCCTGGTTCTCTTTAGTTTTACAGCTGGGCTCTGATAGTGGCCACGTTCTCAGTGGCAGTAAACTTGACTTTGGAAGACTCATCACTGGTCTAGAGCTTAATTCTCCCAAAGGAGATGAGACTGCCTATCCCATCCCTGGCATGCAGAAAATGTTTATCTGGGAAGCTATCTTTAAAGTCACTGAAAATGACTACAACTGTATTGTTTTGTCATTATCACATATTAGCTTTTATTGATAGTAGCATTAAACGTCAATGCACTATATTGATGAATGTATTGCAACAACGAGAGGAATGGATAATAACATATTTGTGAAAGCTGTATGAAATCTGGAATTAACTGAAGAAACCCCATAGGTTTGTTCAACCAGTTTTCAAAATATAAAATGTCATAAGTGTTAAAAATAATATTGCTTCAGAAAGAACCTCTCTAACTGGAGACCTGGAATCATCCTTGTTTCTCCTTCTAATCCTACCCAATCAGTAGAATCCTGTTCAGGTGACTCTATTTCCCCAGTGCCTTGAGTCTATCTCTGTCTGACTGCCTGGATGCAGGCTTCCCCAACCATTCCTTCTTATACCCATCTCCATTGCCTCCAGAGGAATTGTTTCAAACTACAAGTCTAACCATTCACTGTCCTGCATGAAACCTCCAATAATTGCTCCCTATGACCTACAGGAAGAATTCAAGTTCCTTCACAGAGCGTGTAACAGCCTTCATAAGATGCTCTTCTTAGGTGCAAATTTCATCTCTTTCCTGCATACACTCTATGATCCCTTCTGTAGAACCATCTTATCTGCATGTCCCCAGACACATCCTGTCTCTGCATACAATGATGTGTGCATGCCTCTCTGGCTTGTGTGCCTCTTCCTCCTCTGCCTACTGCCCCTCCTTGAGAACTCCCGAACAGACTTTGCATTGCTTAACCTCCAGTCAGGCATCCCCTGAATGTAGCCTTCCCTGCCTCGCCCCCAGTGAGCTAAGGTTTTTTTTTTCTGGGTGTCTGCCTTTTGGATACGGAAAGCTAGAGCACTGATGGACTTGCAATTCTCAACTCATGATGAGCTTTGAGCTTTATAAGGGCGGAAATATGTCATATTTCATTTTTGCACTTTTATGACATTGTAATTAAGTGAACAGAGTCGTCTCAAAGTTTTAAATGGTCATTTTGGCTTCTAAAAGGTTTAAAGTTCCCTTTGGTTAATACTGTAAGCAAGCATTTAGGAAGCTGTAGTGCAACAGTTAAAAATTCCTCATCAGTAAAAATGAGGTGGTTGGGAGGATTAAGTGAGTTAAGACTCGTTAAGTTCTCAAACACATGCTCTGATGAGAACCATGTAGTAGGCACTCAATAAATCACAGCTGTCATTGTCATTGTTGTATTGTCCTTGTTATTAACCTGCCTGGAAGTCAGTAGTTGCTCTTCATTGATTTAACCATCTTACACCCCAGAAGAGGTAGAGATATCACCCTAATAATGAGAGGAAGTGGTAATAAAGAGCATATTTGTGAAAGCTAAATGAAATCTGGGATTAATTGAAGAAACCGCACAGATTTGTTCAACCTATGTTATCTATTCCCTATTGAATAATATTTATATACCTTACCCTAGATGTCAAAGCAGGCCCCTGATCTCATCCCAAGAGATGATTCTTGCCTTGGTTTTATTAAATCCTTTCAGACACCCTAAATTTCACCTCATGGATACCCTAAGCCCCCCCCATGGACTTGCCCCTTGCTTTCCTTTCTCTGGAATTTGTCTACTATCTTACTACCTGGACCCCATATCTATTAATGTATATACAGATTGTTTTTCACTCCACATCTATGCATCCAAATTATTTCTCTCTTTCAAGGACCCCTTTGGAAATCATGCCGTGGTGGCTTCCAAGTTTCCAAAGACCCCTGGGTGCCCAGTGTCTGAATGTTCACTTCATTTTCTACTATATATCTCTTGTGTAATTTATCAACTCTATGATGCATCATAGTCATTTCTTACCTCCCTTTCTGAATTGAAGTCTTGGAATGAGGAGTCAAGAAACTTATCTGTAGTCTGGTTGTACAAGTCATATAATCTCACTGAGCCTGCAATGCTTCATCTTTAAAAAATGATGTTTATTTTAGATGATTTCTAAGGTTCTCTCCATGTCCATAATGTTTGAATGTGTGAACTAATCATAAATAATACCTGCTGAGCCATGAACCAATTTACTTTCTTTTCAACCCAAACCTAGCAAATCTGTAAGAGTTTGGGCAAAATTTAAAATCTAAAATTATTGATCTAAAATAATACAAGCCTATAAAATAGTCTCTTTACCAAAACTGAACTGAACAAGTATTTCATTAAATTTGGAATTCAGTTTCAAAAGCAAAGTATACATTTTCCTGGACCGAATATATTATCTTCCCTGGAGTGTAGCAGATTTTGCTAATCTTGTTTTTAAAGAAAGGAAACTAGAACCAAAAGTTTAGGAGCGAAGGTTATCATATGATCTTGAAAAACAAAGTGGCTTTACGGGTGTCACAGGCGTCACAGATGGCCAATCACTACTATAGACAAACAAATTCAGTGCAAGCAGGATTACAGTCAGCCTCAAGAAAGAAACTCGAAACAAAGGGAAATTGCAAAGCTAAAAGGTACCTTTTGCAAAACCACAAAGCCCACTGGAACAGTGTGACCTGCCTCTGACAAGCTGTTTTTCTTCTCCATTTTTGGAGTGTGTGCTTCACTCCTTCCTGAAATTCTTTGACTTGGTAGCACGTGGCTTTTGAACCTCATTATTCCCAGGGCCTGAGTGCCTAAGAGTTTCCTGGGCAGCCTACTAGGAGGTGGGAGGAAGGTCCTCGTTAGCACTATTATGAGGCTGCTGGGAAGCCTTGGATATTGCGTGAAACAGCCAAGGTGCAGAAGTGTCGGAAATGAGGCACCTAGCTGTAGAACTGCCCAAGAGATTGGAGAAGAGCAGAGAGAAAATGAAAAATATACATACAGCCTCGGTAGTAGAATGAAATACATAAAAATATACATTTGTTTATAAAGTATTAGGTTGGTACAAAAGTAATCGCAGTTTTTGTCTTTTATTTATTTATTTATTTTGAGATCAAATCTTGCTCTGTCACCAAGGCTGGAGTGCAGTGGTGCGGTCTTGGTTTTCTGCAACCTCCGCCTCTCAAGTTGAAGCGATTCTCATGCCTCAGCCTCCTGAATAGCTGGGATTATAGGCACGCACCACCATGCCCATCTAATTTTTGTGTTTTCAGTAGAGACAGGTTTTTGCCATGTGGCCCAGGGTGGTCTTGAACTCCTGGGCTCAAACAATCCACCCGACTGGGCCTCCTAAAGTGCTGGGATTACAGGCATTAGCCAACACACCCAGTCGGTTTTTGCTATTTTAATTGCAAAAATCGCAGTTACTTTTACACTAACCTAATATTTATAGACTATGGGTATTAGTTATATTAATATACTATAAATATACTGTACATGTTTTTATAAAGTAATGTATAGAGAACTTAAATATACCATGAAATGAGTGTTTCATTTATTATATATAAATATATAAATTATAACATATAGTATGTACATATATAACTTATGCACACATATTTTTTAGGGGATTAGAAACGATGTTTAGAGAGGCATCTAAAGATACCTTCCTGAGCATTAATATTGTTCTAACAATCAGGTAAGAAAATGTTTATAAAAGCCCTTTGTGAACTTCGTGTTTCAATACAAATAAAAGACATTATCATTAACTATAAAACAGACAACTGTTTTTCAATGTAGGTATACTTCAGCCAAGGTCAAAGTCCTGAAGACACTTAAATGTTGGAAGTTGGATGATCTCATCTGATCCTCTTATGGAAGACTCTTTTCCCTCTATAAACCACTCATTCATTCAGCAGATACGTAGCACCAGCTATGAACCATGAATGAAAGAGACAGCAGTCAACAGCCCCAATTCCCTTTTCTCAAAACTTACATTCCAGAGTGAGAAGACAGCAAATAAATAAGTGAATAAATAAATATATAATGCCACCCAGGGTTAAAGACTCCTGAAAATAAAGGGGAGGGAAGCAGGGGATGCTACTTTATACAAGCATGGTTGGGGACAAATTTTTCAATAAACTGAGATTGGCTCTGAGACCTAGGGAAGTGGGGAGGGCTAAGGGAAGCCATTCCAGTGTTCAGAGGCTGGAGAGCATTTGTGGTGTCCGGGAAATGGCAAGCAGGCCAGTGGGGTTGGAAGAATGAGGTAAAAGATGCCGTCAGAGAGCCCCGGGATGCAGATCCTTGGGAGCCCTGTTAGACTCTGGATTTTACACTTGGAGTGAACGGGCGCCATCCCGAGGCTTTGCACAGGGGCAAGCTTCGAGTTCCATTTTCCAAGACGCCTCTGGCAGATAGGGGCGGAATTGACTGTAGGAGCTAAGGGCAGGGGAGGGAGTCTGGTTCAAGGACACTTGGAGTGAACAGGCGCCATCCTGAGGCTTTGCACAGGGGGCGAGCTTCCAGTTCCGTTTTCCAAGAAGCCTCTGGCAGATAGGGGTGTGGGGAATTGACTGTAGGAGCTAAGGGCAGGGAAGGGAGTCTGGTTCAAGGGCTACAGCAACAATCCAGATAACACAGTTGTTCTTCCTCAGCTAAAGAGGGTTGAATTGACTCAGAAGGTCTGTTCAATTGACAGAAGGTCACCTTGCTAGACTAATATATTCACTTCCCATAGCGTTTTCAGAGCACATGCATATCTGTTCTCTGGTTGCATCCTCATTATATCTGAAATGTCGGCTCACCACCTATTCATTCCCATTGCATAAAGGACAGTTCTGAGAAGCAGCAACGTTAAGCCTCCTGCCTGAACCAGGTGTGACTCCCAACCCAGTGCTCTTTCTGGTAAACCAAGGTACATGCCCGAGCTTTGTCTTTGATACCTCACTTTGGACCAGGGAGCTTCCAAACCACGGCAGTGCAAGAACTCACTTTTACTGAGCTCCTGGAACTTTCCAGGGCCAAGGCAAGATATTTACACACATCCTCTCATTTCTCCATCCCAGCTGCCTCCCAGGGAATGTGATCCTCCCTATTTTAAGACAAAGGAAATACTCAGAAGGATTGATTTGCTAAATGTCAGGCAAGTAGGGACAGACGACAGATCAGGAATTGGAAAATTAGAACCGTGGTTTTTCTGATCCAATCCCCTTAAGCCCAGATAATAGAAATAATGTAGTTAAATAATCAGATAAATATGGGGAACCCATTCTTGCTTTTCTTCTCTTAGGGACCAAGACAGGAAGGGGTAACGTCAGCCTCGGACCCAGACTTGGGCGAGGGTCAGGAATCCCCCAGGGAATCCCCGGGCGTGGCTCCCCTGCTCGCAGGTTGCTCTGAGCCTGTGTTCTGTCTCTTTGTGCAGGGTGCTCCAAAGTGACCTGCATCAGCTTGACCCGGGAGGCCTCCATTAAACTGTCCCCCTTACATGGCAAACAGATTTCCATCCGCTACCTGGACATGACGGACTGCTTCGTGCTGGAGGACGAAGGCCTGCACACCATCGCCGCACACTGCACGCAGCTCACCCACCTCTACCTGCGCCGCTGCGTCCGCCTGACCGACGAGGGACTGCGCTACCTGGTCATCTACTGCGCCTCTATCAAGGAGCTGAGCGTCAGCGACTGCCGCTTCGTCAGCGACTTCGGCCTGCGGGAGATCGCCAAACTGGAGTCCCGCCTGCGGTACCTGAGCATCGCGCACTGCGGCCGGGTCACAGACGTGGGCATCCGCTACGTGGCCAAGTACTGCAGCAAGCTGCGCTACCTCAACGCGAGGGGCTGCGAGGGCATCACGGACCACGGCGTGGAGTACCTCGCCAAGAACTGCACCAAACTCAAGTCCCTGGATATCGGCAAATGCCCTTTGGTATCCGACACGGGCCTGGAGTGCCTGGCCCTGAACTGCTTCAACCTCAAGCGGCTCAGCCTCAAGTCCTGCGAGAGCATCACCGGCCAGGGCTTGCAGATCGTGGCCGCCAACTGCTTTGACCTCCAGACGCTGAATGTCCAGGACTGCGAGGTCTCCGTGGAGGCCCTGCGCTTTGTCAAACGCCACTGCAAGCGCTGTGTCATCGAGCACACCAACCCGGCTTTCTTCTGAAGGGACAGAGTTCATCCGGCGTTGTATTCACACAAACCTGAACAAAGCAAATGTTTTTTAAAAGCAGCTTATGTAAGCACCGACACCGACTCATAGCAGCTCTTTCTTCCAGGAAGGTTATTAGGAATCTGGCCTTTATTTTTCCTCATTTCTCATGGGCAACAGAAGCCAAAGAAACGAAGCAAGGCAAGCAGTGAACAGGCATTTTGGTCAGGTCATTTGTAGGAAGTTTCTCTTCTCACGAAAGATGTACTTCAGCAGGCTGATCGCGGTTCCTTGAGCAAGGCGCTTACTCTCCTCCGCTCAGGCCCCCAAGGCCGCCTTGTCCCTCACACACAGGCCACACCCCCACAGTTCCACACCCCCCTCTAAGGCCACACCCTCCCTTCCTAGAGCAGCAGGCAGGACCTATCATCAGAATCACAGTGCTCTCCAGACCTCCTTTCTAAACTGCTTCATTGACCTAAGTCACCCTCTTCAATCCCACAACCATGGGCATTCTGGTCAACTCAATATCATAGCACTTTGCATATGCAAAATACTTTTCAGGTCTTCTTAAAAAATTCATTACAGCAAACAGCTGGGGAAAGATATGCAGTCTTCCCCCAGCTCTGCCAATGACTATGACCTTGGCCAAAGCAATTCACTGCTCTGGGCTGCAGCTTCCAGCACCGAGTCAGAGGCCACACAGCCCAAAGATTAGCTTCATGTCCATTATAGCATTGAGGGAACAGAGACAAGAACCACCTTGTCATAGAAGCACCCAGGCATCTTCCTCTTCCAGGAGAATTGATTCTGTGGATGGGCGTGATTTCAGGAGATTGTGCAGGACCAGCGTCAGTGCACAAAGGGTCCTGTATGTCCTTTGGCTGCAAATCACCCACTTCCCTGTGTGTTTCAGTGGGAGAATTTCCTCTCCCACCTCCTCACATCCTCTTTTGCCAGGCTGGATGCTGTCGTTTCTGTACACAAATGCTTTCTGCATTTCCCCCTCCACACCATCCTAGCGAGGCACCAGCATACCCAATCACAGCAAAGCCCATATCCCCCCTCAGTTGCTTTTACTCAGCGTTTTCAAATAGGAGTAAAGGCCCTTGCAAGTTCTAATTAACAAGCAAGGCCCAAGGGAACACATATCTTCAAAAGTTTTTCTAATCCCTCGCCTTGCACACCTGGCATGCTTCAGGCACATCTGTCCTACAGCTGGCAGAGACAGATGCCTCAGTTCTTTGTCATTCAGATTGCATTTGGCCTTTTCTCATCTATTTATTTCTTTATACATCCAGACTTCATCACATGAAGCCTATTGGGGTTAAGTTTGTAAGTGTTTAGTTGTGCGACTTGCCACCCTGTGTGCCTCCTCCATGGCTGTCTGCGTGTTTTCCATCAAAGAATGCAAAGCAGACTTCCAGGTGTTTAAATTCTGTTCACTCAAAAATACCAGATGAATGGAAGAGGGAACACACTGAGATGACTTAGACTCTGGTCCACCAACCAGACCCTTCGAATGGAATATTAAAATCATTACAAGGTATGAATTTTAAATGGATGAAATTTCAAATTATCTTATTTGGATGGAAGTCTATATTCGAGCCTCATTTGCCTGAAGTCAGATAGCCAGAAGAAATTCCATTGCTCGTTTTCAGGAAATTCACTTGTCTTTTGTTAATTAACACAGGGCCTTTCCCAAATTATTCTCTAGCCAAGCCCCGCCTTCATTACTGTTGAAACCCCTCATTTATTTCCTTCTCAAAGTGTCCATTATCCAAATGCAGAACCTCTGCATCTCCAAGCCAGTTATGCTGAATTTGTCAAACTTAGACAACCTTGACAACTGCACTCCTACTGTAGGCTCCTGTGCGTACTGGCATCTTCTGTGGGGGATGAAGAGGTTAGTGTGATGAGGTGGCGTCTGCCCAGGAGGTTTCTTTCATACATCATGGCCTTCCATCCAATCAACATCATCAACTTACATGTGTAATTAAGGCTCTGTACCATGGGGGAAATGAGTCATTTAGCTAGGCCAGGATCTAGTGACAGCCACAGAGTTTAGAACCATGAAAGAAGTTGAAGGTAGCATTCTTCGGCTCTGTGACTTGTGACCCTATTTGAAGTTTCAGGATTTGGGTGTCACAAAGAATTGTCCCTAATCCTTGGCCCTGGGGTTTTCCGAGTGAGCTAGTTTAATACTCTGAGAATGAGCAGGCAGATCCAGATAATGAACCCCTGACCACATCGCCTAAACTGTCTTCAAGCATGAGACAAAGTTGACTGTTCACACTGATTGCCCAACACATACCATCTTGCCAGTTTCTCCTTTTCTCCCAGTCTCCTCTTCATCCATTCTGTTCTCCCTTGGGGTGGGAATCTATGGTGGAGGTTACTGGGGAAACAGCCCAGCAGATTTTTAGAGACCAAACCAAAGGCCTCAGTGGGAAATTTATCTGTTTTAAAACATCGCTTCCTTCCTGGCTCTGCTAAATTGAATGCTCATTGTTTGTTTTTTTTTTGTTTCTGTTTTTTTTTTTTTTAATTCTAATGTTCAAATCACTGCGTGCTGTATGAATCTAGAAAGCCTTAAATTACTACCACCAAGAAATAAAGCAATATGTTCTTAATCAGCCTCAGCTTCATTTTTAATAACCTTGCCAGAGGAGAGTGCTGTTTCGTTGGGGGGCACTCAAAAGTATGCAGAAAACTTTCTTTGAAGGACAGAGCAAGCCGGGTCATTGCCACTGTTGTCTGCTTGAAGATACATCGATGGTTTTCTCATCTCCTTTGGACCAATGATTGTGGCTTAAAATTGGCAGGTAAGTGAAAAAACATTACTTTCACAGTATAGTTCAGGTCTTCAATTCCTTAACCCAAACCCTGTGAGAGTCTGTCTCCAAAAAATACAAAATTTATCTATGGTGGGTTTTGTAATACCTACATCAGCCACTGGGATATCACCCTTAACCAGTCATATTAATATTTCTTCAGCAGTAGATCTGAATAGTCACATGACATGAGATTATTATAGACTATAAATAGCCTTGCATCAGTTGAGATCCAGTTTTGTCAGGAAATTAATTTATACCATAAATAACAAAAAAAAAATAACTTCTATTTTGTTCAGAGCTGGGATTTCAGAATTATGAAGAGCTAAGGACATGAATAGATTTACCTTGGCACTGGTTACAAACATTGGAGGAAACTTCAAAATTATGCTGACCATTCCTTGTTATAATTTTTTTAAGTGTCTTAGAGTACTATTAGATCGGTACAAAAGTTATTATTTTTGCCATTACTTTTAATAGCAAAATTGCAATTGCTTTTGCACCATCCTAACAGAACCTGAAAGGAGAAGATGGAAACCTGATCTAAGTCAGTTAGAAAAAGTGAAATGCCAAATCCCTTCTTTCCCACCCAAACCTTTCCATCTGAGAAATCAATATGGCAAAAAGCAACTACTGATAGGTGAATGGGAAACTTCATTCTTAGCAAGTAAAAAGGTGTTAAGGGATACTAATTTTAACTGTATTTGTCTTTGACCTTCTCATCCTATGTTAGCTGCTTAAACGACTCTCACATAAACCAATAGGACCCTTAAATACCTTGCAACATTAATTTGAGGATGCCCCATGCCATTCTTGTCAAGATCCTGGAATAAGTCTAGAAGTAAGTAAAATGCATTCACCCTTGAGATTCATGACTTCTTAAATTGACATTTGTTCAGACTTCATTAGAAAAAGTTTTCAGGAAGTTTGATATCTAGAGCATACAAAATGAAAAGAAAGGATTGAGTATTTTCAAGGGAAAAGTAATATAATAAAAGTGTTTATTGTGTCTAAATTATCACAAGGAAGTCACCAAAAGTAGTGCATTTGTTCAATAGCTGGCAATCATGATTAGAGAGAAGCTAATTGAACAGTGGAATAGGGAGAAAGAATATTGAAAGACTAGGTAAATGTTGCAGTGAGAAGGTTCACACTGAAAACCTGTAACACAAAATTAGTTTTTCTCTTGCTTTTCTGCTTTTTGGTCTTTACACCAGAAGCCGTCCTTCTGCAGCAGGGAGGGGTGTGGGGGTAGGAGGAGTGCCCACCATTATTTGTCCACAGTCGATGTCCATGCTGTCACCAAGACTTGCCTAAACACAGCTCCACTTTGCTAAAGACCAACTTGGGCAAGTCTCATTCAGATGACTACCAGGTGGGCAAAAGACATTTACCCAAAATAAGAAATACTCTCATAGACACTTGAATTGGGGGCACCGCATCCAGGAATCACCCAGGATATGATTATTCCTCCTTTTTTCTTTGAGAGCATCATTATCTCCTAAAGTCACAGGTCCATCTTGTAGGATCCTTTTTATCCTCTCAAGTTAGTAGATCAGTTTGCATTTTAAACCACACAGGATGCAAAAACATCTCCATTTGGGAACAGGACAAGGCACAATCCCTGCGTGTCAACAGAACAGTTGTGGCATCTCCTGCAGAGCTGTCCCAGGAAGTGCCTGCATCTCAGATGCTGATCACATAGACTACTCAGGAAGGCAGCCTTCAAGCTCTAGATTATTATTCAAGTATAAGCAATCAGCATCATCCAGGTGTCACAGGAAAGCCTTGAAGGGTCATTTTAAAAAATTCTTGACCTAAATATTTCCAAATCAGTCATTTCTGTGTTGTGGAGTGTTTGTCTTTGCAGCCCTTCAACCCCTGTATTTTACTCTGATGAGATCAGTAGATCCAAATTTTATCCTGCCCCATGTGATGATCAACATAAGATTGTGACTGGAAGTGGCAACATTCTTCACATACAAAGAATGCCCAAGAAGTACCAATTATGTTTTTAAAAACCTTTAACAGGCCGGGTGCAGTGGCTCACGCCTGTAATCCCAGCACTTTGGGAGGCTGAGGCAGACGGATCACGAGTTCAAGAGATTGAGACCATCCTGGCCAATGTTGTGAAACCTCGTCTCTAGTAAAAATACAAAAAATCAGCTGGGCATGGTGGCGTGCACCTGTAGTCCCAGCTACTTGGGAGGCTGAGGCAGGAGAATCGCTTGAACTTGGGAGGCAGAGGTTGCAGTGAGCTGAGATCGCACCACTGCACTCCAGCCTGGCAACGGAGCGAGACTATAAAAAAAAAAAAAAAAAACTTTAACAATGATTTATTGACCGTCTACTCTATGCCAAGTTTTATGACAAGTTCTGAGTGAACAAATACAATATCCTTACCCCAAAGAAACTCCAATCAAATAAGAGTAATGTTATATAGTAAGGTAGGATGGAAGAGTGGAATATAAAAAAGAATATGACAGCATTCATTCACTCATCCAACAAGTATTTATTAATAACTTAAGAGATGGCAGATACTGTTTCATCACTGGGAGTTCTGCCCTGATGGAACTTACTAAGGAAATAATGTCCAGCACATTATTGGGAGAGAAGAACAAGGCTTAGGCTCACCTCTTAGAGAAGACCCTTGAGCAGGGTTTTATATACTCAGACAAGGTGGGCTTGGAGGAATGACGCTCTTTAACATCCAAAACAGTACATGGAGCCCACTCAGGGAAAAAAAAATATTTAATAAGGTTAGTGAAATAATGTATACTACTGTTTAATATTATCAAAACATTAACCATACTAACTATAGGTTAACATGGTCATTGCTTTAGGTTGGTCATGTGAAAACATGGCAAGTTCTTTTGTTCTAGTGTCTTCACAGACTTTTTTTTTTTTTTTTTTTTTTCACGACAGGGTCTCACTCTGTTGTCCAGGCTAGAGGGCAGTGGCACAATCACAGTTCATAGCAGCCTCTACCTCCTAGGCTCAAGTAATCCTCCTGCCTCGGCCTCTTGAGTAGCTAGGGCCACCAATACTTGCCACCATACCAGGTTAATTTTTTTTTTTTTTCATTTTTTTGGTAGCGTCAGAGTCTCCTCACGTTACCCAGGCTAGTCTCAAACTGCTGAGCTCAAGCCATCTCCCCATCTTGACTTCCCAAAGTGCTGGGATATAAAGTGTGAGGCACCCTGCCCAGCATTCCCAAAGATTAACCCCTGTGTGTATGTACATGCACAGACACATACCGTGTACACGTGTGTGTACATGAACCGGTAGTCATGACTCTCCAGAATCTTGCTCAAAGCGAAATGTATAGGAACTCCCTCCCTCAATAATCTTGGGATTTTTCAGCCCACATGGGTACTTTTTGACGTCACTCTAATTGCTACACACCTGTAACGGGAATGATCAGAATAACTGAGATTTCTGAATTTAACATATTCCTTTACTAAAAACTAGACTATGTCAATAATTTTCAAAATACAGATTAATTTAATAGCCTTTAAAGTTGCCAAGAAATGAATTTTACTTGCCAACTCACTGAGGAAAAGTTCTTTGAAACCTCAAATTCCATCAGGGTTATGAATGTGAAAGTATCTGTCCACAGTAATAATAAACTAAACAGTAACAGCCATTAGGAAGTGAGAGAGAAAGAGAGAGGAAGCCTTTTAAATCCCGTTCTCTGCAGTCAAAGTCGACAGTCCTTGTGACTTTTCAGGGCCCCAAGAGTCTCCCAGAATCTGAGTAAGCTCATTAAGCCCATTTCCAGAGAGCCATGCAAAAGATACGGGAGAGAGGATTCCTAATTACAAAGATGAGCCAATAATTGATTCTTCCTTTTTCTCCAGTCTTCTTCCAACCACTAACGAACACAGCCACCCTCTATACATAAAACTTTTTTAAAATACAGGTTTTACATCATGAATGTATTCTTCATGGGTGTTCACATGTAAAATTTAAAATTTTCATTTATGAGAAAGTAGATAATGGGAGAAAACGGTCACGACTGACGAATAGCTTTCTCTATTTCTTCTCAAAGCCTTTATTTTGGACATGGAGACCAAGTAGATATAATTACCTCGGTACAATTTTACATTTTCCACACTTCCAGAGTGACTACACAAATGCCCCAGATTTCAACTGTACAATTCCTCATTTCACAATCTCACCCCTTAACAATAGGCAGATGTTGGTTTTTCATACTCCGCTGCCACTTAGCAATGTCCCTGAAGACATCATTTTGCCCAGCAAATCCTTGCTTGAGTAGAAGAACTAGAGAGGAAGAATTCAGACTATTTCTCTTGTTCTCTTTACAACCACACAGGCAAATACGTGATTTATGAAATGGTGGATCTGTGTGAATGGTGCCCAGGCAACAGATCTTTCCATTAGCTAGTCAGGGATATGGCAGTCCAGTTGGCTCTTCTCTACTTTCCCAATTTTTAAACACGCAAAGAATAATGACCATGGACGTGCTGGAGGGCTAAAGATCAAGAGGTTGTAGATTTAAAGAAAAAAAAAAAAAAAAGAGAGAAAAATAAACATTCAAGTAATGACCTCTCACTCACATAATGAGAAACAGAATCTCCTCCGGATTTCCAAGCTGGCATTGTTTCCCTGGTACCTTCGCCTGGGGGCTCCTGTGTGTAATGTTTCTTTTAAAAATATCACATGCGGGAAGGCAATGAGAAATACAAACACTGCCACGGGAGAGCATTAATCTCCTTTTCTTTTAAAACTTGTGCTTAGTCCCAAAAGCAAGTGGCAAAATAATCTTAAAGGTGATCATATTATGTAACGACTCCTTTTGCATTTACAAAAGAAAAGCCACACATTCTCAGGTGTCGAGCATTGAGTATTTCTGTTTCTTTAACTTCACTCACTGGCCTTGTGGGTTAAGGGCACCGATGACTAATTTTTTTTTTTTTTTTTTTTTGAGATGGAGTCTCACTCTGTTGTCCAGGCTGGAGTGCAGTGGTGTGGTGTTGGTTCAATGCAACCTCCTCCGCCTCCCAGGTTCAAGCGATTCTCATGCCTCAACCTCCTGAGTAGCTGGGACTACAGGAGTGCACCACCACACCCACCTAATTTTTTGTATTTTTAGTAGAGATGGTTTTTTGCCATGTTGCCCAGGCTGGTCTTAAACTCCTGAGCTCAGGCAATCCACCTACCTTGGCCTCCCAAAGTGCTAGGATTATAGGTGTGAAGCACCATGCCCAGCCTGATAACTAATTCTTCACAGCCAATAACTTGTTCTGGCCAAGAAGACAAGTAACCCTTTCTATCAGATTTTCTGAATGATGCAAAAGTTTTTGTTTGTTTGTTTGTTGAGATGAAGTCTCACTCTGTTGCCCAGGCTGGAGTACAATGGTGCTATCTCAGCTCACTGCAATCTCTGACTCCGGATTCAAGCAATTCTCCTGCCTCACCCTCCTGAGTAGCTGGGATTACAGGCACGTGCCACCATGCCTGGCTAATTTTTGTATTTTTAGTAGAGATGGGGTTTCACCTTGTTGGCCAGGCTTGTCTTGAACTCCTGACCTCAGGTGATCTGCCCACCTGGGCCTCCCAAAGTGCTGGGATTACAGGTGTGAGCCACCACGCCCGGCCCACGCAAAAGTTTTATATCGGCAGCTCCATAGCAAAGCTCCTGTCTCGTGTGCTTGGGAACCCAATGCTAAGCCTTGTGGGTAGCATGGATCCAAGCAAGGCCTGGAAGTTTCCTTTGGCTGAAACTAAGAGCCATTGTTAATTCTCATGGTGATAACAAATGCATCTTTTAAAACTTTTTTTAAAGGTTATCATTTCTTATTTTAGTCACATAAATTTCATGTATTTATTTCCATGTGTATAGTACTGCCAATAGAGTACCCTGTGGTGACTGATGAAACACAAATTCACGTTTCAGTCTAGATTTTTAGTCCCATATTTTGGGGTTTTGGTGCTTTATATTTTGGTCCTATTTTTCTTTCTTTCTGATGGAGATGAATAACTAGTTGTGCTAGCTGAGATTGGCTCCTTACATTGTACACCGTTTTCAAAAGATGTGTCTCCATACAGGTCTATGGTAGTGTCAAAGAGCTCCTCAGGCAACAGTACTACATATAGATTGCTCAATGTCCAGCAGAAAATACCACTGTCAGAACATGAAGGTTAATTTGTCAGGAGCACAGAACATTTTTGGAGATAATCCTGGAAAGATAACCAGCCTCAATATGGAAAGCCACAGAAATATTCCACTCCATTCCTGACAGGTGAATTTCAAACTGTATGCAGAGACTTAATTACTCCATAACTATAAACTATGTTTAACAAATTTGTAGGGGTATTTTAGCTCCAGAAACTTTGTGATCTGTTTGTAGATGTTTATTCGTCACTCATAATTTCCTCGTAATTTTCCTGCTCCTTGTGCAGCATTTAGAAGGTTAAATTTTATTTCTGTTAGAATCCAAGGCCCCTCATGTAAACTATTAGTGGCTATCAGCTTGTCTTGAAAACTGTTGCTAAACTACAGATCAGCCCTGTGATAGATGTTGTCCAATAATTTCAAAAAGCCACGTAGGGAAATGTGTCAAGTTCTTTATGACACTTGTTAGAAGGAGAATATCACAACAACGAGAGATTTGTGAGTATTTTGTTTTGTTTTTATGCCCAAACATATTCTTTCCATATGTCCGGCAATGAACTAGTAATACATATAGCTGAACTTTGAAAACATTAACTTGCATTTTAGAAGTGATCCAATTTGGTTGAAAAGATTGTAATTAGAAACTTCACATTTCGGTTTGCGTATGACATGGGACTACCTGCTGATCTCACTGCTTTATATAACTGAAAAACCTTGTGTGTCTTTTTGTTGTTTGAATTTTAATGAATAAAATACACAGGGATAATGTAGTGGAAGAGCTCTAGATATTATCTCTATCTTATTCCAAGATACCATAGTATATGAATAAGTTTGAATCTGCTTCAAGTTAGGATCAAGCAGCTCACTTCAGCAGGATTTATGCACATCTGAACACCTAATCCTCCAGAAAACTACTTTTAGCCACCATTCTTCTGTCTTAGCAGAATCAGAATAAATAATAGAACGTATTTAGGGCCCATTTCCCAACCTTCCTATAAACTCCTACCACCACTCCAACCTGAGAGCAAAGGATGGACCAGAAGTTTCAGAACAAACACAGTTCATTCATTCTCTACTTCTTTAATAACAACTTCCAAATGTCCCCGAATTTACCATGGCTCAGGAATCAGATTGTCTCCCAGGGACTTTCTAAAATAATAACTTCATGTCTCTCATTAGTATTCCTCTTGAAATTAGAAGTCTATGATAGCCGGGCCTTGATATGGCCTTGTACTAGGTTACATTTTCACCCTAAGTCATCACAGATCACAAAAGAGCTAACCAAGAAATAGGGACCAACTCTTCCCCTCATACATGTTACAGACACAAAGCAAAAGAGTTGTCTTTAGCTTTATAATATGATCAGATCTGGTTAACTAATTATTACATTAGGATTTGGAAGAATTATTTAACTTCTATATAAGAGGATATGACAACAACAGTGGTTAAGGAATCAAGTTCTTTGGAAGTATTACCATAATTTATATTTTATATTGGGGGCTGGTTTTTATATAAAAAAGATGATAGAGATAGATAGATAGATAGTAGGTAGGTGGATGATAGGTTAATTGATAGACATATACATATGTACATATATAAATATTTGGTAGAGGAGTACCCAGCGTTAATGCCATTTCACAAAAGCTTCTGGTGTTCCTGAAATTCTAGCTTAATTGGTGTTTTATTTAGCTTTAAAAGACACATTAGCAATCCCAGCACTTTGGGAGGTTGAGGTGGGTGGATCACGAGGTCAGGAGATCAAGACCATCCTGGCTAACACAGTGAAACCCCGTCTCTACTAAAAATACAAAAATATTAGCCGAGCATGGTGGCAGGTGCCTGTAGTCCCAGCTACTCGGGAGGCTGAGGCAGGAGAATGGTGTGAACCCAGGAGGCAGAGCTTGCAGTGAGCCAAGATCGCACCACTGCACTCCGGCCTGGGTGACAGAGCGAGACTCCATCTCAAAAGAAAAAAAAAAAAGACACATTAGCTTTGGGACACAGAACAAAATGGGAATGGAGCCCTATCTATCAAAAATATTGAGTGCTGCATCTGCCCTCAATTTTTATTGAAATCACTCTAAATCTTGCCAGTCTGTCCAACTAAAAAGAGTAAAATAATAAGATATTCTACTGATGCTGGAATAAGGACAAAAAAGATGTTTGACTCAGCCAGTAAATTGAAATGCTGTAGGAGACAGCCAAGGGGATAAATAACCCATCTGAATTAGGAAACAGACAGGACTTCATGGCCTAAATTTTTTTCTCAGTTCTAGTTACTGAGACCAAAGATGAGGGTATTTATTGATGGCATTCAGACGTCTCCCCTTTGCCAAACACAATATTTTTTCCAATGTGGTAGTAGAGAAATGTGTCTTTTGTATTGACTTAAAATTTTCTAGCCAGACTTTTTTTTTTTCCAGGAAAAGTATAGCAGGATGAGTACCATTGATAATTCAGAAGTAGCCAGCCTTCTAGGGAAACAATGTCCAAAGAACACAACCAAACTTTTGCATGTGCTGCCTCTTAGTGTTTTCTTTTTGATAGAGCAGTTAGAGCTGACTACGGAAAGACATAATTAAAGTGCTGGAGATGAATATTCTAAAGATGTGAAAGAAACACGGTCATGTAAGTCTCACATTGCTGCTATTTCAGAATGAAGAGTATTTATATGAAATGGCATACCTGGAAGTGTGGAGTGCTGTTCAGAAAGGGGAAAAGGACTGTTCATGGATAACTTGTTCACATCAGTTCACATCAGAGATCTCAGCCATCTCTCAGACATAAGGAGGATTGATTTCTATGGTTGACTTGTGCAATTTTTCTCTTAAAGTGTCAAATGCAGCAGTTCCTGAACCCTGTCTCTATCTGACAAAAAAGGAGGACTAGAGCCATAGATGAGAGTCTAAAGGCTCTACCTGTGCCAGGTATTCAGCTTGCATATGATTCTGCCACACATTGATCTCTCAGTAGCCTTTAAAACTGAAAGTGTTCTGAACATTCAATCCAGCAAGGGTTTATTGATGGTCTTCCTTGTGCTAGCTGTTGGAGATATAACAAAAAACAAACACAATTTCTGCCTTTGAGACACCCACCTATTGGGGAAAGACCAAAATGTAAATGGAATTTTGATTCAAATCAACAAATACTTCTTGAGGGTCCACTGAAGGGTTCTACTGCTTTAGGCACTAGAGATCGCAGGGAACAAGATAGACAGAAGATCATGCCCTCCTGGAGTTTATATTCCACAGCAATTTCAATCCTGTCCAACAGAACTTTCTGTGATGGTAGAAATGTTCTGTACGTCCACTGTCCAATACAGAAGCCACTTGCCATGTGTGGTTACTGAGCACTTGGAATGTGGCTAGTGTGAATGAAGAACTGACCTCTTAAATTTCTTTTAATTTTAATTAATTTCAATTTAAGTAGTGACACATGGTTAGAGTAGCACTCATTGTACTTTCAGTGATAATGAAATGTTCTGTACCTGTGCTGCCCAACAGGGTAGCCACAAGTCATGTGGGGTTAGTGACCACCTGAAATGTGGCTATTGTGGCTGAGGAACTGAATATTAAATTTTATTGCATTTTAATTAATCTAAATTTATGAAAACACATGTGGCTGGTGACTGCTGCATTAGCACAGTTCTGGAGACTTGCTTCTGAAAGTGTGGTCCATGAACCAGCAGCATCTGCATGTTAAAAATTGAGCCCCTGGCCAGGCACGGTGGCTCACGCCTGTAATCCCAGCACTCTGGGAGGCCAAGGCGGGTGGATCACGAGGTCAGGAGATCGAGACCATGCTGGCTAACACAGTGAAACCCCGTCTGTACTAAAAAATACAAAAAATTAGCCAGGCGTGGTGGCAGGTGCCTGTAGTCCCAGCTACTTGGGAGGCTGAGGCAGGAGAATGGTGTGAACCTGGGAGGTGGAGCTTGCAGTGAGCCGAGATCACACCACTGCTCTCCAACCTGGGCAACAGAGCAAGACTCTGTCTCAAAAAAAAAAAAAAAAAAATTCAGCCCCTGCATTTTAGCAGGGACCTCAGATTAAAGTGTGAAAAGCATTTGTCAGTTAGAGAAAGATAAGGCATAAAACAAAGTAAATGAATTACATGTGTGTGTATACATACATGCAGGTGTATCTGTGCGTGTATGGGTGAGAACATGGCTATGTATGAGAATATGCATGTGTATGGACGATGATGAGAACATTCTATGATACAAAATAAAGCAGGGAAGGAGGACAAGGAGTATAGTGTGAAGAAACTTTAATGTTTAGAAGACATTCAGAAAAGTTTTCACTGAAAAGGTAACCATGGAGAAAAGACTTGCAGGAGATGAGATGTATTAATCCATTCTCATGCTGCTAATAAAGACATAGCAGAGACTGGGTAATTTATAAAGGAAAGAGGTTTAATTGACTCACAGTTCCACAGGGCTGGGGAGACCTCAGGAAACTTACAATCATGGCAGAAGGGGAAGCAAACACATCCTTCTTCACATGGTGGCAGGAAGGAGAATGAGAGTGAAGGAGAGGAAAGCCCCTTATAAAACCATTGGATCTCATGAGAACTTACTTACTATCACGAGAACAGCATAAGGGTAACCATCCCCGTGATTCAATTACCTCCCACAGGGTCCCTCCCAGGACACATGGAGATTATGGGAACTACAATTCAAGATGAGATTTGGGTGGGGACACAGCAAAACCACATGATGAGGGAACAGACAAGTGGATATCTTCTGGAAGAGCATTCCAGACAGCTAAAGCAGCAAAAACAAAGACCTTGAGGCAGAAGCAAAGACCGCCTGGCGTGTTCCAGGAGCTGGCAGGAGGCCACAAAGCTGGGGCAGGATGCCTGGGGACAATGTGGTAGATGATGGGAGTACAGAAGTAATAGGAGCAGCTTGTGAGAGGCCGGTGCCATTGTAAGGAATTTGGCATTTACCCCCAGTGAGTAGGGGGATCCTAAACAAAATGAATAGTATGATTTGACTTATATTTAATTGTGCACCCTCTGACTTTGTGCTGAAACAGTCTTGAGTGGCACCAGGGAAAAACCAGGGACTAGCTAGGAAACTATTGCAGCGATCCAAGTGAGAGATGAGGGTACTTTGGACCACGTTGGTGAAGATGGAAGTGGTGAGAAGTGGTCAGATTCTGGGTATGTTTTTAAGACAATACCAAATAGGATTTTCTTACAGATTGGGAGACAAAGAGAACAAGGATGACTCCAAGCTAGCTGACACATTTTCTGGCTTTATCAACAGAGACTACAAAATAGAGTCAGATATCATTTCCTGCACTATCTACATGACAAAAGCTTCAAGGCTCTGTCCTGTTCCTGAGAGGAAGTCCACTAATCTATCCCTATTGGCAATCTAAGCGGATAACACACAGAAGGACTGTAGCCAAGCCTCCATCACACTGCTTTCTTTGATATGGACACTTGAGCTTTTCTGTCTTTCACAGAAGAACCGATGGAAGCTCATCTTCGGCTAGATTAACTCCCAACAAAACCCCCTTATAGAAATTATTAGTCACCAGTGTCTACCAGTTCTCCCACCAAGGAAATTTCTGGAAAGCAACACGGAGACTGCTTGACACCTCCATCTGCCATCCTCCATTGGGTCCTGGCCAATCCTGCACTCGTCAGATCCCCTCTGACCATCTCCTCATTGGCTTCTCCTGGTTGCCCTGCTCTGCTCAGAATTCAGTCCTTGTAAGCCAACAGTTCTGAAAGACTTGGTCAATCATTTAACTTATTCAGCTAATATTTACTAAGTACCAGCTGTAGACCAAGCACTTTTTTAGGTTCCAAAATTGTGAACAGAACAGACGATTCCATAGCCCTGTGAAATTTACTTTGCTGAAGTAAAGACAAATAATAAACAAACAAAAGCATACCATAATAGCAGGTAGTGATGAGGACTATGAGGAGAACTAAAGAGGTTAAGGGAAGACTGTGTGTCCAAGGATGTGAAGGGGCTATTTCTGACAGGATGCTCAGGGAAGGCTTCTCTGAAGATGATATTTCATCAGAAGAGAGAATGTATTTGCATTATAGCAATGCAAACAATTTTGCAATTGAATGCTGTTATTAGTTTCCTGTTACAGATTACACATTATCCCAACGTTTGGCAATTTCAAACAACAAACATTTATTATCTGACAGTTTCTTTAGGTCAGGAATTGGGAGCAGTTTAGCTGGGTGCTTCTGGTTGAGAGTCTCTCAGTGAAGATACTGGCCCAGGCAGTCATCGTCTGAAGGCTTGATGGGCTGGAGAACCCACTTTCAGTCTCATTCATTGGCTGCTGACTGTTTCCCCCAGAGTGAGTGATCCAGACAAGCAGCCAAGAGATGGCAAGCTGGAAGCCATGGGTCTTTTATGACCCTTTCATGGAATGAGCACTAAGATATATCACTTCTGCTGTATCCTAAAGGTCCCACAGACTGTCCCTGATGCAATATGGAGAAAACTATAAAAGGTATGAATTCTAAGAGTTGAAGATCACTGGGGAACGATCTTGGAGACTGGCTATATCAAATACAGAGCATCCCATTCTTGAGAGACATTCAGCTTTTTGTCACTCAGTCATGCCACTGACTGGCTCTTTAATCCCTCTCTCTTTCAGAGGCTAAGAGAATAAAAGGAGGAAGATTGGAGAAGGAGAAGGAAGAGATATAAAATGAAAAGGAAAAAACGACAGAGAAATGTTTGCATTTTCTTTTGAAAATCCATTCAGTTTTGTCAACTCCTAAGCCCAGATCATTTCTAGACATGCTGTTGTGTGTCCAAGGACCCATTATTGGACTTTGCTGCAATGAGGTGGCTTACTCAGTATCTCAAGGTTTCTTTCTCCCACTAACTGTCATGCCAGACATCACAAGGATAAGTGCATTTTCTAAGAATTTTGTTCTCTCAAATATACAAATTATGCCAAATGTTCCCTTTATGAGACTAAAGTTAGATATAAGATAGTTTTTATTATAAATAATTACTTTTGGCTGGGTACTGGGGCTCATTTCTGTAATCCCAGCACTTTGAGAGGCCGAGGAGGACAGATCACCTGAGGCCAGGAGTTCAAAACCAGCCTGGTCAATATGGTGAAACCCCATCTCTACTAAAAAAATAAAAATACCAAAACTAGCCAGGTGTAGTGGTGCACACCTGTAATCTCAGCTACTCAGGAGGCTGAGACCGCAGGATCACTTGAACCTGAGCGGCGGAGGTTGCAGTGAGCCAAGATCGTGCCATTGCACTCCAGTCTGGGCTACAAGAGTGAAACTCCGTCTCAAAAAAAAAAAGAAAAATACATTTTCATAAACCGATTTGAAGACATTATCTGTTTTATGATCCATTATCCTTTATTCAACATCTGACACTTTTAATTCACTTAGTTCTCTGCAAAATGTCTCACACAATAAATTTCTCTTTGGGTTTAGTTCCAGGGAAAAAATTTACCCTGCAGACAAGTTTGCCTGCTTTCCTTTAGCAATCCATGCAAATGACATATCTCATTATATTTTTATCTTCCTTTGTTTCCAGGAAATATATAAAAAAAAATTAAAGGCCAAACAGTATAATCCTTAGCTCTTTCCCAGATAACTAGTAGAGTCTATTCCTGCCGCTGAATTTCGTTTGACTGGCATCTTTTTCATTATGTTTAAGGTTGTATACCACCTCCAGTGCTTTTGCATTTCTTTATATTTCAATTAAATAGTAAATGATGATAGTTTCAACCCACAGTAAACAATTCTTGACTCCGGCTCCAAAGCTTAGATCCACATTCACAAGGACTATCGCTGTGAGGAAGAGCCGTGCTGCTTTAAATCATCATCATCATCATCGTTATCCTCATCCTCAATAGTTCCAGTGACGCTACTGAATATGAAAAACTCCTAGCTGATCCCGCTACTATCTTGAGAATACTGTTTTTTACATGTATTCCTTCTTGACTTTCATGGAACCAGCATGCGATGATTCAGATTAGTCCCTTTTCTGAGTTCTGTGTCAACACGGGTACTGTTTATTAAGGGATAAATTGTATCTCCCCACTTTCCCAAATTCACATGGTGAAATTCTAATGCCTAGTACTTTAGAATGTGACTATGTTTAGTGATAGGGTCTTTAAAGAGGTAATTAAGTTAAAATGAGTTCATTCAGATGGGCCCTAGTTCAGTATGATTGGTGTCATTTTACGAAGAGGAAATTTGGACACAGACTTGTACAGAGAGGAGACCACGTGAAGACACACAAGAAGACAGCTATCTACAACTCAAGAAAAGAGGCCTTAGGAGAAACTACCCTGAAGACACCTTGATCTTGAACATTTAACTTCCGTATTATGAAAACATAAATTTCTGTTGTTTCAGCTACCCAGTCTCTGCTACTTTGTAGTGGTGGCCCTTGCAGACTAACACGCTGTTATGTCCTCCCGCAGAGGAGTAAAAGCTGAAGTCCTCAATTATTTTTATAATCAGGGTCAAGCTATAATTGGCCACAATTTGGTTTGAAGATATGAAATCATATAGAAGCTGGACACAGGGAATAGAATAGCAGGAACCAATCATGCTAGCAGGTGTCAATTAAATCCCAATTGAACTTCTGAAAGTGTCAAAGACACCATCAACCTGATCAACAGCTCACTCCTCTGAACTCCACTGAGGTAAGGTAACACTAATGGAGGGTGAGAGGTTGGGATGCGGGACAAATATCCAAGAGAATATTCTTTTCTCTAAGGCCCAAAGGTCTTATTTCTCCATGTGATGCTGAAATACCACAGTTGGCTGTGTCCTTTATGTCTTGAACCCACCTGGAGTTATCTTCTTTTCATTTTTGGACATTACTTTAAATCACTGCATGTGTTAAATTGCTTTTCTAAACCTGCAGACTGGTAGGGAGGCATAAGGCCTTCTGGGGAAAGGGATGCAGAGACACTCTGAAAGTTGGACGTCACAGGCTGATCTTCACATTAAGAACCCAATGACACATCCTTCTTGCTTCCCCAAGGAGAGACAGAGGAGCACTTCTTGGCGCGGAGGATTTTTACAGTACTACAGATCTGCTGAAATCATAACTGGATAATATTTCCAGCATCTAATTTGATATCAGAATTTAGCCACGTGAGGACTGTCAGGGAGTGGGTGAGGACAAGTAATGACAGGAAATTCAAGACCAGGAAAAGAAAGTACCCTGTAGATAAGTAAGAAGACAGAAAAATATTTCATTTTCTTCTCTTCTTACTCTTAAAAAAAAAACTACAGTAATATTTTCTTTCCAGAAAAGGGATGTGAATATTTATGCATCACATGATGGTGTTGCTGGTGATACTCAGCTTCTATTATCATCTTCAGAATGTGCTGCAGACAGAGTCCTTCCAAATATTTCCATGCTGTTATGCCAATGGCCAACTTTGACAAATGAGAACCTGGATCTATTCTTTTCTGATTTCTCCTAAAGGTACATGGTGATATTTTTTTCACAAGACATCAGTTGAACCCATCCATGAAAGGATACAAACCTTTCAGTGAAGAAAATGGAACGTTTATCTGCTGACTCAAGTACACATGTGTCAGACATATATACCTCTGAAGCGTTGATGACAGGAGTGTTCCTTCATCAGTATCTGTTATGACAGCAGGACTAATGAGTGCAGGTCATCAGCCACCACTTTTTAGCTAGAGGGATCAGGAAGTATGAATAGTGGCTGTGAAAATGCCATTCCACATCACCATCACTCATCTCCTATAGCATGACTGACTGCTTCCTATAACTGCTTCCTTCATCATTTATTAGGATAAAGAAGTGGTGGTAAATGCATGGCATTCACTGCCAACTCCTGAGAGGGCTGGAATCATGGAGACACCAATAGGCTTGGGGAAGAAGTACCAGCTCTATGCCTAATTAACTATACGACGAAGAACAGACCACTTAATCTTTCTATCCTCAGTGGCCTTGAAGAGGATCAAGGGAATCAGAATATGTCACCTCAACCTATGCCACTTTTGCATAATGATTTATTTTGTGCTGAAGGTATCTGAGTTTCTGAAATCTTTTTATGTGCCTAAAAGCAAAGCCTCCCCAAACAACTCAATTTCCATAAATGTCCTCCCTGAGAGCAACTCTAACCTTCTCTTCTCAGAGAGAACTCAGCACCACACCGAGACAAACATAGTCACAAACTGTCACATTTCCTATTTATTTTCGTAAGTGACCATTTGTCTTTCTAAATAGTCATTTTTCTTTCTATAAGTGAATTTTACCCCCTGGCACTTCCCCATCGAGTTAGGTACATGGACCCCACATTCTCACTACCTCTTGGAGTTCCTCCTCTCTGAAAGCTCCCATGTGTGTGCATCATGCACATGTTAATAGACTTCTGTTTATTATTCTCATGTTCATCTGTCTTTTGTCAGACTAATTTACAAGATCCCAGGTAGAGAACCTTGAATAACACTGACTATAACTCAGAAATGGTGAGATTTGAATTTAAGTACTGATGGAGTATCAATTTATTAACTTTCCTGCTGCAATACATTTCTTGGTGCATGTAAGACCCCAAACTTCTCTTCTTTCCTTACCTACATGAGGTATAAAGTCAGTTCATTGTAGCCTATCTCCTGAAAAGTTTCTAAAAATGTAATACTTTTGACATCCAAATAGCCTTCCACAAAGGAAAATAGTTGTGTCAGAAAACTTTGTAAGAATCTTTCCATTTCTTTTCTATTTTAAAGCAATTTATAATTTGCATTTCTGAACACCAAGGTGATACTCTTACAAACAAAAATACCAACAAACCCATAAGTCTAATTGTAACATCTTTATGATTCGAGAATGAACTTTGCTGCTTAATTCTGTTATGGTAATTCTTCACCTACTGAGTAAGCAAATACCTAGGCTGGTGCAGTTTTAAAAACATTCAGAGTTAACTTAGTCTTTTGGGATTGAGTTTGTAACAATGCCAAATTGTTCTGAATTTGGTCTTCCCTTCCCACTTGGTAACCTATCACTCTCCTACCCAAAGAAGCTGACTTAGAAATAGGCACTGTAATGTTACCAGGGGACGAAGGAGGTCAGCAGGCTCATGGTGGAGAATGGGAAGACAGGGAATCAAGCACCTTTGTATTCTCAGCCCTAAATAACTAACTGTACCCTAAGTCCTGTTCTGTTCTGTGTTGATCCATGGGAAAGAAAAATAAAAGGAGAGAGCAGTGTCATGGCAGCAACAGGAAGCCCAGAGGGAAGAGAAGTGGCAGCGACTAAGAGGGCCTGGGCAACACTGACAGAGGGCCTGACCACGGCAGATAGCACTGGCCATGTTCGCCTGTGAGGACAGAAGGTGACCCCAGCAGCCACCCTGCAGGACTGTGTTTATCCAGCAGCACTGGGCACTTGAGCAGCCCCAGCTGTAGTGAGTTCATGAGCAGGGTAGACCACACCCATCTATGGAAAAAGCATCCAAAACCTGGCTAGGGTTTATGGAGGAGGAGGTGGGTGCTGGATACAAAGGGGATTCCAGGAACCTGGGTGCTGCTCACCTGTCCTAGAAAGGTTGAGAAGAGCATTCATGACTTGAGCTGTCCAAGTAAGGCGCCAAGAAAGAACTATCCAAATGATGGCTATAAACGGACAGAAGAAAATAATAGATCTCCATTAAATCATTACTCCACAGTTTCCCCATACTGAACCATTTCTGGGAATTTTTATAGGTACACAAAATAATGCAATAAAATGCTCTTATCAATAATACTTCAAACAATGTGATGTTACCTTATGGTAACAATCCAGGAGGGATTATAAGATTAGAACTTTCCATTTGCTTTCATTCTAGACAAACAAAAGTTTATTGTGTCTTAGTCCATTTGTGCTGCTGTGACCAGAAAAACCATAGATTGGGTAATTTATTAGCAATAAAAATTTGTTTCCTGCTGTTCTGGGGACTGGGAGGTCCAAGATAAAGGAGGCAGCTGGTTCAGTGTCTGATGAGGGCTGCTCTCTCCTTCCAAGATGGCGCCTTGTTGGGGCGTTATCTGGAGGGGGTGAACATTATGTTCTAACATGGTGAAAGAGAAGAAGACAAGGAATTCACTCCCTCAAGCCCTTTTATAAGCACCTTAATCCCACTCATGAGGGCTCCTGATGACTTAGTTACCTACTGAAAAGCCCCATCTCTTAATATACATTGGTGATTAAGTTTTAACATATGAATTTTGGGGACACATTTAGACCATAGCACATGGTCAAGGCAGAAGGAAAGTAAACTATCATTTAAAGAGTACAGAAGCAGGCCCCTCTGAATACTCATAAGTAGATTGAAATTGAGCTGACACCCTTAAAATAGTCCCCAGGAAAACCAAACCACCAGGGGCTTTATTCTCCATCCACAGTGATGCAGAACTTTATAGCCATCTGTGACACCAAATCTGAGCAATGGGAACTACTGAAAAGAATTCCAGTAAGAGTAAAATATAAAAGGTATTTCATCAGTGTGAGCTGTAGCATAGAGAAATGGACTTGCCTGAGTGTGATTCTAGGGACAAAGATGCTTATACATCAGAGAGCACAAGTTCTGTGCCATTCAATGTGAAGTTGGATCCTACTTTTCCTAAGAAGCTTCCCTATCTCCACACTTCTAGGAGCAGGTCTGGGCTCATACTCACACCTAGAGAGCCCCTAGTTTCTTATCGAGAAGACTCCAACTGCTTTGAGAACCCTACAAATCCTGGGAAGAGTGACCTTGCTTAACCTCAGATTTCCTGTGTTGAATTGCACATCCACTACTGAGTCAGCTCGGTGACCTTGTGCAAAGCACCTAACCTTCTTTCCTCATCTTGTAAATAAGAGTAATAGGACCTACCACATAGGATTGTTGTAAGGATTTATTACATTGATACAGGTAAGTCAGAAAATCATTCAAGTGAGTCCTCACAGAGAAAGTGGATCCACGCCAAAGTTACTTAGTCACTACCTAAACAAACACATTGTAAAGATCTTTGTTTCACTTTTAATTCTGCTTCATCAGCCACCTTTTAGAGACCAGAGCTTCTCAAAGTTTAGAATGCATCAGAATTACCTGGAGCGTTTCATTTTTTTTTTTTTTTTTTTTTTTTGAGACAGAGTCTTGCTCTATCGCCCAGGCTGGAGTGTAGTTGTGTGAGCTCGGTTCACTGCAAGCTCTGCCTCCTGGGTTCAGGCCATTCTCCTGCCTCAGCCTCCCTCCCGAGTGGCTGGGACTACAGATGCCTACCACCACGCCCGGCTAATTTTTTGTATTTTTAGTAAAGACGGGGTTTCACTGTGTTAACCAGGATAGTCTCGATCTCCTGACCTTGCGATCCTCCCGCCTCAGCCTCCCAAAGTGCTGGGATTACAGGCGTGAGCCACCACGCCAAGCCTGGAGCGTTTCTTAAAACACAGATTGATGATCCCCATCTCTGGATTTTCTGATTTTAATAGGGCCTGAGAATTTGCTTTCTAGGAAGTTTCCAGGGAACTCTGATGTTGCTGGTTTGGGGACCACACATTGAGATACGCTGTTATAGATGATTAGCTTTGTTAAATATTATCTCTCTTAGATAAACTCCTTTGTTCTAAATAAGTTAAGATCAGGTTAAAGTGTATTAATCTATTTATGACTTCATTCAAATAACTCATTTGAATGTATAAGCAAAAATATACTTTCCAAGGCTCTTTTAGCAGTCAACTCTTTTGAATGGGAAATTCGAGAAAGAAAATGGGTAACAAATTTAGGATATGGATATGAATTTGGTCTTTATACATAGCCATCACCCAATCTTGCTGAACTTTGGGTATCAATTATGGCTTGTTTTATGTCTATTGTTTTTATTTACAAAGCCAAAATGAAAAGCTGGGACTCACTGTGTTTTTGGAATTATGAGACTGTGGAACAGATGGGCTGATCAAGGGCCTAGCGGGCTTTTCTTCACTTTCTGCAGAGTACCAGCTGCAAGGACTTCTGAGATCACAGGGAGAAAGAAAATCTCATCCCCTTTATGGAAAATGAAAATCCCTGTAGCATTTATGAGACTTGGAGAGGAAGTGGCTGTTCACTTCATGATACGGAGGAGTACATGGGGCAAGAACCCAAAACTCTAAGCCTGCTTTCCATCATGTTACACACAGAGAAGGGACACAGACACGCCAGATAGTCTATATTGGATACAGATGTCCCGAAAGGAGCAAGTTTGTTCTGTTCAACTGCCACGGCAACACCAGCTGCTTATGAAATTATGAGGAGAGAGAGGTGAGGGGGGTTACGTGTTCAGACATATATTTACAGTAATTTTACAAACCTCATTATTTCCAAAGAAGAGCAAGATGAAAGCAATCTGCTTATAAACCAGACTCGCCAACTAGACCTACCATCCCCCCACCACTGAACACCATTACTACAATATACGTGTGCTAAATGGAGAATTGAGCAATTATTCAGAATGTCCAAGAAAAGTCCTCTTTGATTCAATCAAGCATCTGCTTTAGTAGACAGATACAATTTATATAAACGGAATTGCATCTCATCCCCTTATCAAAGAAGAGGGGCCTAGACTTCTTGTCTGAAAGTGACATCTGGCTAGCATCTTTTGAAAAAACATCCCCCACTATCCTCTAAAATTTTGTTTCACTTTTTGTAAGGTTGTTGCCAACAGTTAATTAATGCAATCATTAATCAATTAATAAGGACTCAAAACACCTCTGAAAACAAAAACTGATGGTTAAGGTTTTCCATAATTTGAGGGAATTTCCAATGACTATACAACTGAGGGAGACTGGTGTCGTATCTCCTTCTGGCTCAGAAAGGCAGGGATGATACCAGTCAGAAAACTGGCCCGTAGTTTCCCATCTATGTGGAAATGCCAGCTGAGGCACTCGATACGATTGTGTAGATTTGGTAGTTACTTTATGCTTAGATCAGTTGGTGCCTGAAACTCCCCACAGACTTCTGAGCAACAAAGGGAGGGTTGAAGGTGAGCACCCTGGGAGGGGAGGTCACCTGAGTAAAGTGCTCTGGCACAGACAACCAAACTGCCGAGGAAGCAGGGCCTACTCAAGGGTATGGTTTCTCCTGTGGTCTATCTTTTTGTAAAGTTTCAGAGAGCCAGGGAGAAAAGATTGGGAAAATAAGCATAAACATGTAGCAGATGCTACATGTTTATATTCACACGATGTGATGGTTAATTTTATGTGTCAACTTGAAGGGATTAAGAAATACCCAGATAGCTGATAGAGCATTATTTCTAGATGTGCCTCTGAAGGTGTTTTCGGAAGAGGTTCACATTCGAATCAATAGACTAAGAAGATCCACCTTTATTAACGTGGGGGCAGAGGGCATTTTCCAATCCATCAAGGGTCTGCCTGAATAAAACAAAAAGGCAGAGGAAGAGTGACTTCTCTCTTTTCTTGAGTTGGGATGTCAAGTTCTCCCGCCCTCAAACAGTGGAGCTCCTGGTTGTCAGATTTTGCAACTCCAGGACTTAAACCAGCAGTCCTCACCACTTAGTTCTCAGGGTTTGTTCTTGGTCTAGGAGTTACAACATCAGCTTCCCTGGTTCTCAGAGTTTCAAACTAGGACTAAAATACACTACTGGCTTTCCTGATACTCCGTCTTGCATTTGACATATCATGAGACGTCTGGGTGTCCTTAATCAAATGAGCCAATTCCCAGAAGAAATCTACTCATATGTATGTATATGAGTACATATACTCATACACACACACATACACACACATAAGTATATACGTACATATATATGAGATTGTATGTGTGTGTATACATATGCACCCACATTTTATATGTATATATATTATACATATATATATATAATATATAGAGAGAGAGAGAGAAAGAAAGAGGGAGAGAGAATGAGTGATTTAAGAGATTTAAGGAACTGGCTTACACAAGTATAGGGCTGCCAAGGCTATAGGGAAGGTTGGCAGGTGAAAACTCAGATATGATTTCTATACTACAGTCTTAAGAGATAATTCCTTCTCCTCTGAGAAACCTAATTCAGCTCTTAAGGACTTCAACTGATTAGATGAGGCCCACTCACATTATGGAGGAAAATCTGCTTTAGTTAAAGTCAACTGATTGTAGATGCTCATCACGCCTACAAAATGTCTTCACAGCAACATCACAGCCTTGCCAACTTGACATAAAATTAACTATCAAAGGAGGGTTAGTAAAGGGACTACCGACATACCGTGTTTCATTGTGCTTCACTTTATTTCATTTTGCAAATATTGTTTTTCACAAATTGAAGGTTTGTAGCAACCCTGTGTCTAACAAGTCTCTTGGTCCTATTTTTTCAAATACATACGCTCGCTTTGTGTCTCTGTGTCCCATTCTGGTAATTCTTGCAATATTTCAAGCTTTTTTACTATCATTATACCTGTACTGATGATCTGTGACCAGTGATCTTTACTATTACTATGGTAATTGTTTTGGGACACCTTAAACCACGCCATAATAAGACTAAGAACTTAACTAATAAGTGTTGTGTGTGTTCTGACTCCTTCATCAACATTGGTCATTCCCCCATCTGTCCACCTCTCCTCTAGCTTCCCTATTTCCTAAGACACAATATTGAAATTAGATTCATTAATAACCTTATAATGGCTTCTAAGTGTTCAAGTGAAGAGTAGTATGTCTCTTACTTTAAATCAAAAGCTAGAAATGATGAAGTTTAGTGAGGAAAGTACATTGAAAGCTAAGATAGACCAAACACTAGGCTTCTTGCACAAAATAGCTAACTTGTGAATGCAAAGAAAAAGTTCTTGAAGGAAATTAAAAGTGCTACTCCAGTGAACACACAAATGATAAGAATGCAAAACAACCTTATTACTGATAGGGAAAAAGTTTTAGTGGTCTGGATAGAAGATCAAACCAGCCACAACATTAACTTAAGCCAAGAACTTAAGAACAAGGCCCTAACTCTTCAATTCCATGAAGCCTGAGAGAGGTGAGGAATCTGCAGAAGAAAAGTTTGAAGCTGGCCGAGGATGATTCATGAGGTATACAGAAAGAAGCCGTCTCCCTAACATAAAATTGCAAGGTAAAGAAAGAAGTCCTGATATAGAAGCTGCAGAAAGTTATCAAGAACAGCTAACTAAGATGATTGATAAAAGTGGCCACACTAAACAACAGATTTTTAATATAGACTAAACACCGTTCTATTCAAAGAAGATGTCATCTAGGACTTTCATAGCTAGAGAGGGGGAGACAAATGCCTGGCTTCAAACATCAAAGGACAAGCTGACTCTCTCATTGGGGGTAATGTAGCTAGTGGGTATAAGTCACCAGTCCATTTATAACCATTCATCATTCAAAAATTCTAGAGTCCTTGAGAATTATGCTAAATCTACTCTGCCTGTGCTCTGTAAATGGAACAACAAAGCCTAGATGACAGAACATCTGTTTACAACATGGTTTGCTGAATATTTTAAACCCACTAGTGGGACCTACCGCTTAGAAAAAAACTCTAATGGCAATATAAAAAGAGATCAATGGGTTTTTTTTGTTTGTTTGTTTGAGATGGAGTTTAACTCTGTTGACTAGACTAGAGTGCAATGGTGAAATTTTGGCTCACTGCAACCTCCGCCTCCCAGGTTCAAGCAATTCTCCTGCCTCAGCCTCTTGAGTACCTGGAATTACAGGTGCCCACCACCACACTCAGCTAGTTTTTTTGTATTTTTAGTAGAGATGGGGTTTCACCATGTTGGCCAGGCTGGTCTTGAACTCCTGACCTCAGGTGATCCACCTGCGTCGACCTCTCAAAGTGCTGGGATTACAGGCGTGAGCCACTGCACCCAGACAATTAATGTTGTGTTCCTGCCTGCTAACACAACATCCAACATAAAGCTCTTGGATCAAGGAGTAATTTCAGCTCTCTAATTGTATATTTAAGCAACACCTTTCTGTAACTCTATAGCTTCCATAAGTAGTGATTTCTCTGATAGATCTGGTTAAAGTAAATTGAAAACATCCTGGAAAGAATTCATAATTCAAGATGCCATTAAGAACATTTGTGATTAATGGGAGAAGGTCAAAATATCAACATGAATAAGAATTTGGAAGAAGCTGGTTCCATCCCTCATGGATGATATTGAGGGATTCAAGACCTCTTTGGAGGAAGTCACTGCAGATGTGGTGAAAATAGCAAGAGAACTAGGATTAGAAGTGGACCCTGAAGGTGGAGCTGAGTTTCTCTGATCTCATGATAAAGCATTAACAGTTGAGGAGTTGCTTCTTATGAACTAGCCAAGAAAGTAGTTTCTTGTGTTGGAATCTACTCCTGGAGAAGATGTTGTGAACATTGTTGAAATGACAGCAAATAATTTGAAATATTACATGTTTATTTGATAAAGCAATGGCATGTTTGAAGAATAGAAATGTAATTTAGAAAGAAGTTCTCCTGTGGTAAAATGTGATCAACTAGCATCACATCCCACAGAGAAAGCTCTTTCCTGAAAGAGTCAATCAATACAGCAAACTTTATTATTGTCTTATTTTAAGAAATTGCTACAGCCACCCCAACTTTCAGCAACCACCACGCACATCAGTTAGCAGCCATCAACATCAAGGCACGATCTTTCACCAAAAAAAATAGATTACGACTTTGCTGAAGGCTCAGATGATTGTTAGTGGGTTTTTTTATTTTGGTATAATGTTCTTCTAATTGAGGTATTTACATTGTTTACATAGACATAATGCCACTGTACACTTAATCTCTAGTAAATTGTAACCATAACTTCTATATGCACTGAGAAACCAGAAATTTATGTGACTCACTTTGTGGATATATTCACTTTATTGTAGTGGTATGGAATTAAGACTACAGTATCTCCAAGGTGTGCCTGTATTTACATATATGTGGACAGAGTAAGGCACTGTGGTTTGAATACTTGTGTCCCTCTGAAATCCATGTTGAAACTTAATCCCCAATGCAACACTATTAAGAAGTGTGGCCTTTGAGAGTTGATTTGGTCATGAAGGCTCTGCCTTCATTAGTGCTCTTATAAAAGGACTAGAGAGAACTAGCTCAGCCCCCTTTTCACTTCCACCCTTTTGCCATGTCAGGACACAACACTTGTTCCCTCCGGAGGGACCAGCAGCAAGCAAGGTTCCATCTTGGAAGCAGTGAGCAGGCTCTCACTAGACACCAAACCCACCAGTGCCCTGGTCTTCGACTTCCACCCTCTAAAACTGTGAGAAATACATTTCTGTTCCTTATAAATTACCCAGTCTCATGTATTTTTTATAGGAGCAGAAACAGACTAAGACATGGGTAATCCGAAAATGATAATAAGGGTTAAAAACAGCGGGGCTATCATTACCTGTAGGCCTGAAAGGGGAAGGTTTGGGGTGTTTGAAGTTACTAGAATCTGGGCAGAGAGAATCGTGTGATAGAGGTGCCTTAGGAGAATCGTGGTGTTGAGTAAAGAGCCCAGCAACCTCAGGAAGGGAGTCAGAGAAGGAATACCCCAACCATTCTCTCCTCCCCTCCTCTAATCTCTCGATGGAGATTCCTATTAGCTGAGGCCAGAAAACCAGAAGCCAACGACGCCCCAAGAACTTCAGAGCAGCAGGAGGTGACACGGAAAATGTGTGCAAGTCTTTGGCCAGAAAACACATTGGCAGAGCCGGAAAACAATCTACATCCCTCCTGTAATTTCTCAATGGATCTGATTATGCCTCAAGTTATTGGAGGATGTGCTAACAGTAAACCCGTGATTAAATGAAGCAGACTCAGATAAAGGGAACATCATCCTGAAGACTCAGAGAGACCAAAACAAATTCTTTTTTTATTTGCTCTGGAAGCCACAAGAAAACTTTAGAAGTCTGGTGTCACCTAATGGATGTATGCAAATGTGATCCTGACAGAAAAAAATGAAAAAATTAGACGGGATAAAAAGACTGAGAAAAAAAGATAACACAGTAATATGTACAGCAGATGAATTGGATGGGGAATTATTACAAGGAAGTTACCAACATAATTGCAAAGTTAAATTTTCTACTGGAGGCAATAAAATACAGAATTGAAAATGTAGTAAAAAATAAAACTGGGCTGGGCACAGTGGCTCATGCCTGTAATCCCAGCACTTTGGGAGGCCGAGGCAGGTGGATCACTTGAGGCCAGAGTTCGAGACTAACCTGGCCATCATGGTGAAACCCCACCTCTACTAAAAATACAAAAATTAACCCAGTGTGGTGGTGCATGCCTGTAATCCCGAGGTTGAGGCATGAGAATCGCTTCAATCCAGGAGGTGGAAGTTGCAGTGAGCCGAGACTGCACTACTGCACTCTAGCCTGGGTGACAGAGCAGAAACTCTGTCTCAAATAAATAAATAAAAATAAAATAAATAGAATAAAAGTGATATGGGAGAGAATCTCAAGAAACTCTGGAAGCAAAAATCAATGGCATATTTGAGAAAACAAATTTTATCTTATACACTTTGCTGAATTTCAGTTTTAAATTATGAGGATACAAATTTAAAGGGTTTACTGCTTTCCAGGAAAAAAAAAATCAAGGGCAAAAAGTACCTACATCATAGCAGAAGTTTTGAGTCTTAAAAGTGAAGAAAAATTTCATAAGCCTTTGGAAAAGATTTGATGAAAGTTGTGTTTGGAAGTTGATCTTCTCCTCTGCAACTCTAAGTACCAGAAGACAACTTGCCACATACATAGAGCAAAATATGCAGCGTGAGCATTTTATTACTTGACAATTTTAACGTAGTCAAGTTAAAGAGAAAGACTTATACATCTAGTTGCTCAGAAAATTACCCTTGCATTTTGAATAGTTTTAATTGGATGAGAGATGACTCAAAATTTAAATCTAACATGTAGTCAGCAAACTCTAGTGTTCTTTACAAAATAACCTCAAACACGTTTGTCTGACTCATCTTTTTTATCCCATCATTTACAGACAACTGGGCATGGAAGTGAAGGGTATAAAAATTTTGTTAAGGTTTCCCTTCCTCAGCATTCATCCTAAATTTAGAATTGAGAAGGTTTGTCTGTTATCAGTCCATGCTGCAGCTCAGAATGAAGCTTGACCCTAAAGCATCCTCTCAGTTTTAACTCATTTAGAAACAGAAGTGTGTTTTTACGATCATCTTCAAGTCATGGTTGATGATACCTGAAACAATAACTGTTTTAATTTTGTACTGGCCACTGCCAAATGGCAAAACTTTTGGATATTTGGGACACTGAATTAGAAGGAGTACTAAAAGTTTTGTTTGTTTCCTTTAAAAGCAAAAATGTATGAATAATATGACGCCCAAATGCACTGCAAGTTACTTGAGTAATCATTTTGGGCCTCTCTAAAATTCATGTTGAAGACAGCAGTAATTGGAGATTTTAAGTTAGGGAATCCTAATAAATCCACTCAGAGGCTGACATTAGCTGTGACCAAACAGTTCTTTACAAAATTTTTCATATATGGGATCTATAAATGTCTTCTTGTTAGTGATGCTTAACAATTAGTGCACATTGCGTAATTTCAACTGTCTCTTAAGAAGCATAGAAGCAGGTCATAAGAAAATAAACTCAAAATATTAACAGGTGTGTACTTTCAAGGCTTTGAGTATGGATTTTGTAAGCATTTCTACTGTTTCTATAATGAACATTTATAATTTTTAAATCTGAAAACTTGAAAAATTCAGCATATACAATACGTTATATAATTTAACACAACCACATATTCACAGCACAACGTGGAAAGAAAATAAATCAAAGTGTTAATAGCATATATCTCTAAGTTGTAGAAACATATACTTTTTTTTCATTTTTGCAATGTTTTAGACATTTTGATAATAATCATGTTTTAGATTTATAAGGGAATAAATGAAGGAAACCTGGAAGCATTTTAACCGTGATTTATCTTTGTTCTTCAAGGAACAACTATATGAAAGAATATCCCACGTGTTTCACTAAGGAGTTTTATGACCTAATAATAATAATAATTACACTCATAAACACAATGACAAGAAGTACCATTTATATGAAGAAGTACCATATATGCAGTGTTCTGTGCCAAGCATTGTCTAAGCATTTACATTCTTAGCCTTATTTTATCACTGAAACGATCTTATGAGGTGTGTTACTAGCTTGATAAACATTTCACAGATGAGAATTCAGGCTCAAAGGGAGCAAATGGCAGTAAATAACTTGTCCCACAGCTAGTGAAGAGTGAGCCCAATGTTTAGACCAAAATCTCTGATCTAAAAGCAAAAGGATAAAGATTAAAATTCAATATGTGGAAAAGGCTTTCTCCCACCAAGGTCAAGACGTGTTTCCCTAAACCAGATTAGCTTCCAAGGGCAAGGCTCATCTTCCAGGGTGGGCATAGCCCAACTCATCAATGTCTGACTTTTACACTTTCACATGATCTTTGCCTGCCCGCAGACTCCCCACATGAGTGACCTGCACACTTGGCTATCCTGGCTGACCCCACTTCTGTATCCTGGTGGGTCTAGCACAGCCCCAGTTTTTATGCCTGGTTTTCTGGTATATTTATTAATAGTCTCCCCTTTCACTCTCAAACAGATGTGGTTTGGATAACGAATCAGATGGTAAGCCTGTTTTGGCTTAAGAGTATCTTCACTGCCTAGGGTACCCGGCACATTTGGGGAGCTATCTACACATACGTTGAATGGATGAACTAATGAATGAAGATTCCCACTCCTGTCCACTGCCACCTGGGAACTCAGGTTCCAATTGGTCATTGTTTCCAGTGCTAAGCGAGAGCTTTCAATAAGAAGGTTTTGTTGAGTTAGTTGTCATGATGGTGAATTGAAAAGAGACATTTAGCACCCTTGTCATATCCAATACTTGTCAGGGCTCAACCCGGAAAGCACAACGATTTAAAATTATGGGATCGTGTATTTATTTATTTATTCTTTCGTTTATTTATTTTTTGAGATGGAGTCTTGCTGTGTCACCCAGGCTGGAGTCCAGTGGCCCAATTTCGGCTCACTGCAACCTCCCCCTCCTGGGTTCAAACCATTCTCCTGCCTCAGCCTACTGAGTAGCTGGGATCACAGGTACCTGCCACCACACTTGGCTAATTTTTGTACTTTCAGTAGAGACGGGGTTTCACCATGTTGGCCAAGCTGGTCTCAAACTCCTGACTTCGGGTGATCCACCCGCCTTGGTCTCCACAAGTGCTGGGATTATGGGCATGAGCCACCACATCTGGCCTGGCATTGGGTATCTAATAGGGGAAATAAATCTCACAGAACTGTGGAAGAAGCTGGGAAGTGAAGGTCAGGAGAGATTGGGTGACTAAGGGACTTGTTCAAGCTGTGAAGCCACGAACGTGTCATCGCTAAAGTGAGACCATAAAGGGAAGCTCATGGCAAGCCTGTGGGAGTCCCCACAACCTCCAGAGAATGACGGCTGGGAGTTCACTGTTGCCTTCCAAAGTTCCCATCAGTTCATCTCTGCTCAAGACACCTCAAGACCATGCAGGGAATTGGAATCTGGAACACAGTGTTTTTGTATAACCAAGTTGACATAGCACAAACGCACATGTCTTTCCTCTGTCCCTCTGTCCTTGCATGTACATTACTCCTTTTATCTGTGGCACTCTTGGTCTGCCTCAGTATTTCACAGGCTTCTCAAATGGTCCTGCATCTGGTCCTAAGATGAAATGTCCCGAATGACTGGTTCCAATTCTGAGCTTGTCTCTGAAAAAGGAAGCAATATTTCTTCATGTTCTTTGTGTACCCAAACCCTCATTATTGTTGCTGTTTACCTTGCAAGGTTTAATTGAGGAAAAGGACTAAGGCTTAGGAGGGCAGTACTTCTCCTGGAAAAGAAAACAAACCCTTACACTTATGATGGTGGGATCAAAATTATGCTTACACTGTAGTACTTGATTGTTTCTGCAAGTTTTTTGGGGTGCCTAATCACCGTGTAAATACTGCTTTTATCAATAGGGAGGGAAAATAATTCCTAAGTTTTTAATCAACTTCTAGGGAGTGAAATCAAGAAGCGCAGGCACTGTGTCTTTAGGGATCCCAGTCCTGGTTAAAGCTGCCAAACTTCAGATCATCAGATCATAAGAAACGTCCACCCAACCTTTCCTTGGCCATACTGTCAGATATCCAGTTAGCATTGGGTGGGGAGAACCAAAACCGGTACACAAACATGCAGGAGAGAGCCAGACAGCACAGCACAGATGACGATTTGATCGGCAAATGTATTATTAAGAGTGTGTGGCCATGAAGTTGTATTCAAAATCACATAGACAGGAAATTACAATGACCAACTGAGAACAAGTGAGAGTTCAAAAATATGGGTACAATTTGTGATAGCAACAAGGCGTAGGAGCTGCAATTCAGGCACAACATCTGGATTTATTGTCTCCTGATGTCTTCCTCTATCCGTAGGGCCTGTTGTGATCTTGACCCCTCTCTGTCTCTGTCTTTCTCTGTGTCTATCATGCTCTTCTCTTTCTCCCTCATTTATCTCTCTCTCTCTCTTTCTCTTTATCTCTGTCTCTCCTCTCTGTCTCTTTATCTCTCTCTTGCTTATCTCTGTCTGTCTCTTTATCTCTCCCTTCCCTCCAGCAACACACACACCATTATTTAAATGTTGATGCCGAATCTGAGAATAGAATAAGATAGTCAAAAAACCAACCTATACCATATTTAGCCAAATACATGCTTCCACCCAATAAAAGCCATTTGAGGCTGCCCTGCCTCTGTAAGACTATTGATGACACTTTGATTTACCATATTGCATCTACTTGTCCCACTGTATGCCAGGCAGTTTGACTGCATAAACTACCAGGATCACACTTGGTTGATCCAAGTTTGGGACAGTTGTATTTACAAATATACAAATATAAAAATTCTCTAGGAGAATTTCCTAGAGAGGAAGCAATCTGTCCCAGTTTGTCTCTGTAAGATGAAACTCTCTGTCTCATCGACACAGACTGCTGATGTTATGACACTTGGTCCATGTTCTATAAATCTCCTTTCTTCATTCTTTGTCTTACCAAAGCACCTCATCTGCTCTTCTCTTCTGATATCCAGCCTTTGCTATCATATGCCGTGATAATCTATGTCGTATCTTCTCTCTCCACTCAGATATAAACTTCCTTTAGCTCAGAGTTTGTATTAGACTTATCTTTTTATTTATCATAGATATCTGCTAAGTATTCTTGAATATATCAAGCAATAAATTTGAGGATCTTTCCATTGCTTGACAATTCAATTTCATTACTGCTCTAGCCATTATGTTATGTTTTCCCTAGGAGTTTATGACTTCCTTATATTTAATCCCACTTTTCAGTAATGGAACCCTTAAAAATAAGTTTTTCCTATTAATTTTTAAAAGAACATCATTGATGTCAAATGTGTTACCTTATTATAGGGTAAAGTTATTAAGCTGCCAGTGAGGGGTTAGATGCACGGTGTGTCATAGTGGATAAAATATTTTCATTACTTTAGGCAGACATGTGTTCTCCCATTTACTAAGAGTGTGACTTTGCAAATCCTCATTTCCAGTGTGGATAATAATACTCATGTCTTGGATTGGCCGTGAAGAAAAAAAATAAAAGGCATGTGAAAAACAGCACACAGTCCACACTCAATTCATGATTATTTGAAACATTTTTTCCTAATTTTCACACTAAATTCATTAATTTTAAAAATCATGAAACTTTGTAACTTGGAGTAAATACATTAGAAAGCACCTTGGGGACACTTTTAAACGCTAGGATATTAAGTTAAGTATGTTTCAGGAAGCAAGGGATGCTTGGGGTAGATACACATCTAACTTTCTAATGTGACATCAAAGAGAAAACCCTGCCCTTTCACAGGATGCCAAGAGGTCTCTGTGGCTGAGAGTGAGTGGCTGTCTTGCGCCATCAATATGTGCACTCCCATGCAATAGGGAGCCAAGACAATAACTTTACATCCACACCATCACCGCCCTTTTCAAATTCCTGCTCCAGCTTCCTGTGAACACACGGCAGAGAGATAAGTGTCTTAATTTAATTTAATGTAACTTAATTTAGGAGAGCTAAGTAATTAAACATGAGGCCAAAGTACATAAGAAAGTGGCAGCCCTTTATTGCAAATATGCACACACTCTCGGGCGAGGTTCTCTGGTCCTCAGGTGTGGGGGGCCAGGGAAGTGGCGCCGGCGCTCTGGGCTGAGGTTCCCCGGTCCACGAATGCGGGGGCGAAGAAGTCACACCGGCGCTTACTGGCGGTGGACTTTTATGCCTGGCAGCTGGAAGGGGAGGAGTTTGGGGCGTGTGTGTAGGAGTGGCTTCTTCAATTTCGGTGTCCTCGGCTTGACGTCTCTCTGCGCATGCTCAGTTGATTTGGTTCTTTTCCCGGGCGTGGGAAAATCTGTGATGAAGAACCCGGAAACAACAGGGACTGCTCCATCTTGTTCACCTTCCTCCATCTTGTCCCTTCTCCCTCACCCAAACAATAAGTAGAGTAGATGCCATTTTTATAGCATATCCAGAAGGCCAAGAACTCAAGAGGTTTGAAGATACTACCAGGCCCTAAAGTCCCAGATGAAACTGTTAGTCATGGTGTCATCTGTCAGCTCACTGGGGTGAATGCCTCCGGGTTTCTGCAGACATGAGGTGGAGTCACAGCACACCCTGGAAAAGGGGAGTACAGAATGAGGTGAAGTGATCTGGAAGTGCTGTTCTTTCCATGCTTGGACTCTCCCATCCCCATCTTTCTGTGTAGGATCATGATAGCAACAAAAGACATAAAATAGAAGTCTCCCCCACCACACTGTGTAACTTTGAGACTCGCATGTATGAATGTCTCCACAAAGCCTGCTCCTAGTGACTCCAACCAGGAATCTTTCATCCTGCACACCTTCCTCCCCATGACAGCTTTGTGATGTGTCGGTTAACTTAGCTAAACTGAACTACAGTCCCCACCATTTTCTTTCTATTTAATAGTATGTTTCTGGTTGGGAGGAGCTACAAGGGATAATCTCTTAGAAGAGATAAAGGAGAGAAGAAAGGCAGCAGCCAATTTGTAGCATTCACACACCTTGCAAATATTTGATCAAACACTATTGTGTTCCTGTGAAGTGAAGGGATTTTTCAGATGTAATTAAAGTCCTTAATCAGTTGGCTTTATCAAAATCAGCCTTTAACAGAGTCATTAGATCTTCCGTGAGCCCAGAGACTCCAAACAGCAGCTGAGTCTGCTATTGTTCCCCTTTTACCTTGTGTTTCCTTGCCTGTTCATGATCTTGCCTTCCTAACTGCCTGTCCTCTGATCTTCATGGCTGCTTAACCAACTGCACAATTGTGAAGTCAATTCCTCGTAATAAATCTGCATGTAAAAACCATATCTCCTACTGGTTCTGATTCTCTGTTGAACCCTGCTATACTCCCTCTCAAAGCCCATTGTCCAGTCATTCTCCAAGTTCTGATAATTCTCCCTTCTAAAGTGGTATCTTACTGTCACTAGAGATGACACTGCCACCTGGGGAATCCAATTCCAATTTTTACTTCTCCTGGTGCTAATATAGAGTAATTTATTTCTGCCTGTTCCCACTGTCAATAGCAAAGACCAGATGCCATCAGCTTTTACCAGAATGATTAGAAGGGCCTTTTTTTCTGTACTCAGCAAGCCATTGATATCCAACCTACATTCCTTGTTGGCTAGAGGGTAAACTTCCATAAATACAAATCTGAACATGTGAGCCTCCACTTAAAACCAATCTGTAGTTTCCCACTGGGTGAAGTCTCAGATCTCAAACATGCCCTAAAACTTCTGCACTGCCTGGTCTTTTCCCACCACTCCAGTCTTCTTTCATCCTCACTCTGCCTTTCCACTCAGTACCCTAAAAGTTCTTCCGACATTCTCCACAGGGTAGGCAGAATAATAGTCTTCTGAAGATGTCCATGTCCTAATCTCTAGAAACTCCGAGTATGTTCTGTGATATGGCGAGGTAGAATCAAGGTTGCTGATGCTAATCAACTGATCTTTGCACAAGGAGATGATCCTGGACTATGTGGGTGGTCCCAATGCTGTTACAAGGGTATTTACTAGTGAATGAGGAAGCAGAAGAGTCAGAGTCAGAGTTCAAGAGAGATTTGAAGATATTACACTGCTGGCTTTGGAGATTGAGGAAGGGGCCATGATCCAAAGAATAAATATGATCTCTAAATGCTGGAAAAGCCCAAAAACTAGATTCTTTTACTCAGCCTTCAAAAGGAAAACAATCCTGCAAACATTTTTATTTTAGCCCAGTGAGATCTATTTTAGAGTTTCGACTTCTAAAATTTTAGGATAATAAATTTGAGCATTTTAAGCTACCAAAGTTTGTAGTAATTGTTAGAACAGCAAAAGGAAACTATAATATCTGCAATTGGGAATTCCTGCCAGCAGTAAAATTCCCAGACTGGCAAGATGCTATTTACTTTCTACTTTTTAAAATAAAAATAATTACCATTATATCCTGATTTTCATGAAAGAAAGAACTTTTCACTTTTTATTTTGAAATAATCAGATTTACAGAAGACTTACAAGAATAAAGAACTCCCATATACAATATATCCAGATTCACCTATATTAACATTTTGCCACATTTCTTTATCCTTCTCTCTCTCTTAATATATATATATATGCAAAATTGATATATTTATTATTGAAATAAAAATTTTAACACAAAATTAGAAGGTGAACAAATCTCAGAATTAAGCAAATCCCGTATTTTTAATAACTTCACAATATTCTTACATTTTCTTATTTTATCATGGACTAGAAAAACACTTCATTATGGAACAGCACTAGTTCATGGACAAGCATGCATATAGAAATCACTATCGAGTAAATGCTTATATATTCTTATGCCTACTTTTACATGACTCATTTTCAGAGAAGTCTCATATTCCCACACTAGAGTTGATTCTCCAATTTTGAGTTTATCTTGAAACCTGAATTTCTTGGTGTTCTCCATAACATTTGCATACAGCCCACAGTCTCTGCTAGACTGTAAGCTCCTTGAGGGCAGGAACTACAGGTTTGTCTACCGTAGAGCACATTCGCTTCAAAGTTACATTGATCACATTAAGGAATTGACAAAACAACTGCGTAGAGAATATAAAGTTCATTTTAAAACTCTCACTGTATGAATCTCAAATGCAGATGCCAAACTCAAAAAGCAACAAGCAAATAAAGTTGCTATAAACATGAATATATAAATCTTTGTGTATATATATATAGAGAGAGTTTCTTTTCTCTTGGATAAATACCTAGGAGTGAATGACCGCATCATAAGGTAAGTGCATGATTAACTTGTTAAGAAACTGCCTAACAGTTTTTCAAAGTGGCTAGAGCATTTAGAATTCCTACCAGAAGTATATGAAAGTTCCAGATCCTCCATACTTCTGAAATGTAATAAAAGACATACATATAAGTGTATAAGAAGCTTGATAAACTCCAAAGAAGATGAACTCAAAGAGACCCACACTGAAACACATCATAAACTGCCAAAAGACAAAGAGAATCTTGAAAGTGACAAAAGATAGGATTCATCACATACAAAAGATCTTCAATAAGATTATCAGCATATTTCTGATTAAAAACTTTTGAGGCCAGAATGCAGCAGACTTTCTCTTTAGAACTCATAGAAGTTCTAAAAGAAAAAAAAATAGTCAAGCAAGAATCTTATATCCAGCAAAACTGTCCTTTCACAGTGAAGGAGAAATTAAGACATACATTTTCAGTAAGCAAAAACTGAAGAGGTTTATTACCAATAGACCTGCTCTGTAAGAATGCTCAAGGGAGTCCTGAAAGGAAAAAATGAAAGACTAGACAGTAACTAGAAACTATATGAAGAAATAAAAAAAACCTCAGTACAGGTAAATACACGAAAATGATAAAAACTTTTTATTGTAACTTCACTTTTTGTTTTCTACATGAGTTGAGAGTAACACATTTTATAAAATTACCAGTTTAAAATCTAGTGTTATTTTAACTTTGGTTTGTGATTCTGCACTTTGTTTTCTACATAACTGAAGTGACTAATGTATTAAAAATGATTAACTTACGCTTTTGGACACACAATGTATGATGATGTAATTCCACGATATCAACCACTGACAGGTGAGGGTGAAGCTGTTAAGGAGCAGAGATTTTGTATGTTATTAAACTGTTCTAAATTCAAATTAGAGTTTTATAACTTATTTATAGTTAGTATGTTTAATGTAAGTCCATGGTAACCACAAAGAAAATAACTATAAAATATACACAAAAGGAAATGAGAAAGAAATGTTATCATTTCACTACCAAAAATCAACTAAATATAAAAGAAGACAGTAATACAGGAAATGAGGAACAAAAAAAGCCATACAGATTATAGAAAACAGAGCAAAATGACAGAAGTCCCTTTTTATTAATAATTACTTTAAATGTAACTGGACTAAACTCTGCAATCAAAAGATAGATATTGACCCTATGAATTTCAAAACACACACACACACACACACACAATCTAACTACATGCTGTCTACAAGAAACTCACTTGGGATCCAAATACAAAAATAGGTTGAAAGCAAAAGCAGGAAAGAAGGTATTTTAAACAAATAGTTATAAAAGAGAGTAAGGGTGGATATACTAATTTCAGACAAAATAAATTTCAAATTTAAAAAGATTACGAGAGACAAAGAAGGATCCTATATACTAATTTATATACTAATACAACATACTATAGCAAGAATATATTGCTTTTTTAAACATTTTTCAGACCTAATAACAGACCCTTGACATACATGTAGCAAAAATTAACAAACTTAAATGGATAAATAGATAGTTCTATAATAATATTGGGAGACTTGAGTGCCTCACTCTCAATAATAGATAGAATAACTAGGCAGAAAGAAGATAGGTAAAGAAATAGAGGACTTGAACAACACAATAAGCCAGCTAGCTCTAACAGACATATAAGGAACACTCTGTGAAACAGACACAGAATTCACATGTTTAAATGCACATGGGGCATTTTCCAGGAAATAAGAACATTTGTACACTGTGGGTGGGAATGTTAAATGGTATAGCTGCTGTGGAAGATGGTGTGGTGAGTCCTCGAAAAACTTAAAAGAGAATTACCACATGATCCAATAATTCTACTTATAGGTATGTACCCAAAAGAATTGAAAGTAGTGTCTCAAGGAGATATCGTTGCTTTGAATACCTATTTTCATGGCAGTATAATTCTTTTTTTTTTTTTTTTTTTTTTTTTTTTTTTTTTTTTTTTTTTTTTATTTATTTTTTGAGATGGAGTCTTGCTGTGTCACCCAGGCTGGAGTCCAGTGGCCCAATTTCGGCTCACTGCAACCTCCCCCTCCTGGGTTCAAACCATTCTCCTGCCTCAGCCTACTGAGTAGCTGGGATCACAGGTACCTGCCACCACACTTGGCTAATTTTTGTACTTTCAGTAGAGACGGGGTTTCACCATGTTGGCCAAGCTGGTCTCAAACTCCTGACTTCGGGTGATCCACCCGCCTTGGTCTCCACAAGTGCTGGGATTATGGGCATGAGCCACCACATCTGGCCTGGCATTGGGTATCTAATAGGGGAAATAAATCTCACAGAACTGTGGAAGAAGCTGGGAAGTGAAGGTCAGGAGAGATTGGGTGACTAAGGGACTTGTTCAAGCTGTGAAGCCACGAACGTGTCATCGCTAAAGTGAGACCATAAAGGGAAGCTCATGGCAAGCCTGTGGGAGTCCCCACAACCTCCAGAGAATGACGGCTGGGAGTTCACTGTTGCCTTCCAAAGTTCCCATCAGTTCATCTCTGCTCAAGACACCTCAAGACCATGCAGGGAATTGGAATCTGGAACACAGTGTTTTTGTATAACCAAGTTGACATAGCACAAACGCACATGTCTTTCCTCTGTCCCTCTGTCCTTGCATGTACATTACTCCTTTTATCTGTGGCACTCTTGGTCTGCCTCAGTATTTCACAGGCTTCTCAAATGGTCCTGCATCTGGTCCTAAGATGAAATGTCCCGAATGACTGGTTCCAATTCTGAGCTTGTCTCTGAAAAAGGAAGCAATATTTCTTCATGTTCTTTGTGTACCCAAACCCTCATTATTGTTGCTGTTTACCTTGCAAGGTTTAATTGAGGAAAAGGACTAAGGCTTAGGAGGGCAGTACTTCTCCTGGAAAAGAAAACAAACCCTTACACTTATGATGGTGGGATCAAAATTATGCTTACACTGTAGTACTTGATTGTTTCTGCAAGTTTTTTGGGGTGCCTAATCACCGTGTAAATACTGCTTTTATCAATAGGGAGGGAAAATAATTCCTAAGTTTTTAATCAACTTCTAGGGAGTGAAATCAAGAAGCGCAGGCACTGTGTCTTTAGGGATCCCAGTCCTGGTTAAAGCTGCCAAACTTCAGATCATCAGATCATAAGAAACGTCCACCCAACCTTTCCTTGGCCATACTGTCAGATATCCAGTTAGCATTGGGTGGGGAGAACCAAAACCGGTACACAAACATGCAGGAGAGAGCCAGACAGCACAGCACAGATGACGATTTGATCGGCAAATGTATTATTAAGAGTGTGTGGCCATGAAGTTGTATTCAAAATCACATAGACAGGAAATTACAATGACCAACTGAGAACAAGTGAGAGTTCAAAAATATGGGTACAATTTGTGATAGCAACAAGGCGTAGGAGCTGCAATTCAGGCACAGCATCTGGATTTATTGTCTCCTGATGTCTTCCTCTATCCGTAGGGCCTGTTGTGATCTTGACCCCTCTCTGTCTCTGTCTTTCTCTGTGTCTATCATGCTCTTCTCTTTCTCCCTCATTTATCTCTCTCTCTCTCTTTCTCTTTATCTCTGTCTCTCCTCTCTGTCTCTTTATCTCTCTCTTGCTTATCTCTGTCTGTCTCTTTATCTCTCCCTTCCCTCCAGCAACACACACACCATTATTTAAATGTTGATGCCGAATCTGAGAATAGAATAAGATAGTCAAAAAACCAACCTATACCATATTTAGCCAAATACATGCTTCCACCCAATAAAAGCCATTTGAGGCTGCCCTGCCTCTGTAAGACTATTGATGACACTTTGATTTACCATATTGCATCTACTTGTCCCACTGTATGCCAGGCAGTTTGACTGCATAAACTACCAGGATCACACTTGGTTGATCCAAGTTTGGGACAGTTGTATTTACAAATATACAAATATAAAAATTCTCTAGGAGAATTTCCTAGAGAGGAAGCAATCTGTCCCAGTTTGTCTCTGTAAGATGAAACTCTCTGTCTCATCGACACAGACTGCTGATGTTATGACACTTGGTCCATGTTCTATAAATCTCCTTTCTTCATTCTTTGTCTTACCAAAGCACCTCATCTGCTCTTCTCTTCTGATATCCAGCCTTTGCTATCATATGCCGTGATAATCTATGTCGTATCTTCTCTCTCCACTCAGATATAAACTTCCTTTAGCTCAGAGTTTGTATTAGACTTATCTTTTTATTTATCATAGATATCTGCTAAGTATTCTTGAATATATCAAGCAATAAATTTGAGGATCTTTCCATTGCTTGACAATTCAATTTCATTACTGCTCTAGCCATTATGTTATGTTTTCCCTAGGAGTTTATGACTTCCTTATATTTAATCCCACTTTTCAGTAATGGAACCCTTAAAAATAAGTTTTTCCTATTAATTTTTAAAAGAACATCATTGATGTCAAATGTGTTACCTTATTATAGGGTAAAGTTATTAAGCTGCCAGTGAGGGGTTAGATGCACGGTGTGTCATAGTGGATAAAATATTTTCATTACTTTAGGCAGACATGTGTTCTCCCATTTACTAAGAGTGTGACTTTGCAAATCCTCATTTCCAGTGTGGATAATAATACTCATGTCTTGGATTGGCCGTGAAGAAAAAAAATAAAAGGCATGTGAAAAACAGCACACAGTCCACACTCAATTCATGATTATTTGAAACATTTTTTCCTAATTTTCACACTAAATTCATTAATTTTAAAAATCATGAAACTTTGTAACTTGGAGTAAATACATTAGAAAGCACCTTGGGGACACTTTTAAACGCTAGGATATTAAGTTAAGTATGTTTCAGGAAGCAAGGGATGCTTGGGGTAGATACACATCTAACTTTCTAATGTGACATCAAAGAGAAAACCCTGCCCTTTCACAGGATGCCAAGAGGTCTCTGTGGCTGAGAGTGAGTGGCTGTCTTGCGCCATCAATATGTGCACTCCCATGCAATAGGGAGCCAAGACAATAACTTTACATCCACACCATCACCGCCCTTTTCAAATTCCTGCTCCAGCTTCCTGTGAACACACGGCAGAGAGATAAGTGTCTTAATTTAATTTAATGTAACTTAATTTAGGAGAGCTAAGTAATTAAACATGAGGCCAAAGTACATAAGAAAGTGGCAGCCCTTTATTGCAAATATGCACACACTCTCGGGCGAGGTTCTCTGGTCCTCAGGTGTGGGGGGCCAGGGAAGTGGCGCCGGCGCTCTGGGCTGAGGTTCCCCGGTCCACGAATGCGGGGGCGAAGAAGTCACACCGGCGCTTACTGGCGGTGGACTTTTATGCCTGGCAGCTGGAAGGGGAGGAGTTTGGGGCGTGTGTGTAGGAGTGGCTTCTTCAATTTCGGTGTCCTCGGCTTGACGTCTCTCTGCGCATGCTCAGTTGATTTGGTTCTTTTCCCGGGCGTGGGAAAATCTGTGATGAAGAACCCGGAAACAACAGGGACTGCTCCATCTTGTTCACCTTCCTCCATCTTGTCCCTTCTCCCTCACCCAAACAATAAGTAGAGTAGATGCCATTTTTATAGCATATCCAGAAGGCCAAGAACTCAAGAGGTTTGAAGATACTACCAGGCCCTAAAGTCCCAGATGAAACTGTTAGTCATGGTGTCATCTGTCAGCTCACTGGGGTGAATGCCTCCGGGTTTCTGCAGACATGAGGTGGAGTCACAGCACACCCTGGAAAAGGGGAGTACAGAATGAGGTGAAGTGATCTGGAAGTGCTGTTCTTTCCATGCTTGGACTCTCCCATCCCCATCTTTCTGTGTAGGATCATGATAGCAACAAAAGACATAAAATAGAAGTCTCCCCCACCACACTGTGTAACTTTGAGACTCGCATGTATGAATGTCTCCACAAAGCCTGCTCCTAGTGACTCCAACCAGGAATCTTTCATCCTGCACACCTTCCTCCCCATGACAGCTTTGTGATGTGTCTGTTAACTTAGCTAAACTGAACTACAGTCCCCACCATTTTCTTTCTATTTAATAGTATGTTTCTGGTTGGGAGGAGCTACAAGGGATAATCTCTTAGAAGAGATAAAGGAGAGAAGAAAGGCAGCAGCCAATTTGTAGCATTCACACACCTTGCAAATATTTGATCAAACACTATTGTGTTCCTGTGAAGTGAAGGGATTTTTCAGATGTAATTAAAGTCCTTAATCAGTTGGCTTTATCAAAATCAGCCTTTAACAGAGTCATTAGATCTTCCGTGAGCCCAGAGACTCCAAACAGCAGCTGAGTCTGCTATTGTTCCCCTTTTACCTTGTGTTTCCTTGCCTGTTCATGATCTTGCCTTCCTAACTGCCTGTCCTCTGATCTTCATGGCTGCTTAACCAACTGCACAATTGTGAAGTCAATTCCTCGTAATAAATCTGCATGTAAAAACCATATCTCCTACTGGTTCTGATTCTCTGTTGAACCCTGCTATACTCCCTCTCAAAGCCCATTGTCCAGTCATTCTCCAAGTTCTGATAATTCTCCCTTCTAAAGTGGTATCTTACTGTCACTAGAGATGACACTGCCACCTGGGGAATCCAATTCCAATTTTTACTTCTCCTGGTGCTAATATAGAGTAATTTATTTCTGCCTGTTCCCACTGTCAGTAGCAAAGACCAGATGCCATCAGCTTTTACCAGAATGATTAGAAGGGCCTTTTTTTCTGTACTCAGCAAGCCATTGATATCCAACCTACATTCCTTGTTGGCTAGAGGGTAAACTTCCATAAATACAAATCTGAACATGTGAGCCTCCACTTAAAACCAATCTGTAGTTTCCCACTGGGTGAAGTCTCAGATCTCAAACATGCCCTAAAACTTCTGCACTGCCTGGTCTTTTCCCACCACTCCAGTCTTCTTTCATCCTCACTCTGCCTTTCCACTCAGTACCCTAAAAGTTCTTCCGACATTCTCCACAGGGTAGGCAGAATAATAGTCTTCTGAAGATGTACATGTCCTAATCTCTAGAAACTCCGAGTATGTTCTGTGATATGGCGAGGTAGAATCAAGGTTGCTGATGCTAATCAGATCTCAAACATGCCCTAAAACTTCTGCACTGCCTGGTCTTTTCCCACCACTCCAGTCTTCTTTCATCCTCACTCTGCCTTTCCACTCAGTA
>NW_012115888.1:3797393-3816385 GCF_000951035.1 Colobus angolensis palliatus | reverse complement strand
TTAATTTTTTCTGAGATGGAGTATTACTCTGCCACCCAGGCTGGAGTGCAGTTGTGTGACCTTGGCTCACTGCAACCTCTGCCTCCCTGGTTCCAGTGATTCTCCTCCCTCAGCCTCCTGAGTAGCTGGGATTACAGGCACTCACCACCACACCTGGCTAAGTTTTGTATTTTTAGTAGAGACTGGTTTTCACCATGTTGGCCAGGCTGGTCTCGAACTCCTGACCTCTGGTGATCTGCCCATCTCGGCCTCCCAAACTGCTGGGAGTACAGGCTTGAGCCAACATGCTCCGCCAGCAGTGTTGTTCTTAATAGCTAAAATGTAGGAGCAATTCAAGTGTCCATCAATGGTGGAGTGAATCAGTAAAATGTGATATATACCTACAATGAAATATTATTTAGCCTTTTGAAAGAATAAAATCCTTCTACCCATGCTCAAGCTATAACATGGATGAACTTTGAAGGGTAAAATAAGTGAAAAGTGAAATCAGCCAGTTGAAAAAAGCTAAATACTATATAATTCCACTTACATGACGTGCTTAGAGTACTCAAAATTACAGAGGCAGAAAATAGAATGATGGCTACTTGGGCTGGGAGGAGAGAGGAATGAGTAGTTATTGTTTTGTGGATATAGAATTTCAGTTTTGAAAGATGAAAAGAGTTTTGGAGATGGATGAAGGTATAGGATAAGCAATATGGATGTATTTCATACCACTGATCTGTACACTTAAAATGCTTAAGATGGTAAATTTTATGTTAATTGTATTTTACCACAATGTTTTAAAAATTGAGAAAAAAACTTTATAAACTAATAGTAAAGTTCACTGTCAGAAAGCCATTTTCCTTCTAAATCTAATTCTATCTCTTTTATGTTCTAGCCCAGGGTAACCAGCAGCTGAAATCACAAAAACTTATCTACCACCCCACAACATAATTTACTTCATCAGAAAGTTTTCCACAAGGCTGGCATTGGAAACATGGGTTTCTAGACGTGAAAGAAATCAATTTATCCCCTGCTCTGGGCCATCCTGACTTACATGGCTGATTTCTAAACCACCACATAGGCCTCATTACATTCTCCCCACCGAGCCTCCTTCCAACTTGTGTATAATAAGGAGATGAAGATGAAAGAAGATGTCAATGAACATATTATTTTTTAAATATCAAAAACAAAACAGGCTTTAAAAGACCATATGTAAGTCTTCTTTAGTTTCCAAACCACAATAGATGTACTAGGCATGATTATTCTGAGGTCCCTGCAATAAATGAAATCTGAGGTAGTTCCAACAAATGATGAATTCATGGTGGAAAAATAATTTGACTCATTTGCTGTCTTATCCTATGTTTTGTTTTCTCTCCAAAAAATACATAGTTGGGGCGAGGGGGCAATAAAATAAAGAAGCAGGAGGGATGTTTGCAATGTTGACAAAGCAAAAAGGAAAATTTTTTGGTTCTGTGAATGCAAAATGTTTTGACAATATTTCCGATTTTGCAGGACATCTGGTGTAGATGCTATCAAGGGCATTAGAAGTAAATAGCTAAATTCTGTTATGAGTTCTGTTACTATTCTACCATCCATATGGAAATATTTGTATTTTTCCCCTCAGTTTAATTCATTGTTGACTTGGGAGAGACAAAATCAAGTTAAAAATGGCGTGTGAACTGCTTGTCACCCAACTCCTGGTTGCCTAACATTGTGGCCTATTTTTTGTATAGAGACCAGTTCTTGAATTAGCCTCTATAAATATGTTTCCATGTATTGGCTTGAATTTTATAGAAATCAGAGTTGTAAAATATTAAAGATCTGGAAGACTCAGTCTTGTTAAAATGTCAATTCACTCCAAATTAATTTATGTACACATTCAATGCAAACTTAATAAAAATCTCAGTAAGTTTTTTTGTGGATAATGACAAGCTGATTCTAAAACTCATATTTAAATGTGAAGAAACCTCAATAGCCAAAGCAATTTTGATAAAATAATAAAGATAGAACCCTCACACTACCTAATTTCAAGACCTAATGTAAAGCCACATTAATCAAGACAGCATGGTGTTGGTGAACGCATGAATCAAACTGATGGGTCTAGACTCAGTGACTTCCCAATAATAATGAACAAACCTACAGCCCAGGTATTTGTTTCTAAATGCCATTTTGCAATAGAAAAAACCAGACCTCCTTGTAGAATTAGTTGAATCCCAGGATAGGACAGGGAAAACTTAAGATAAGCCTAGAGCATCTTGTGGTGCTAGAAAGTAAGGAAGTGGTCAAAACAGAATGGGGGCATGTCAAAAGCTCACAGGAGCCAACATGAAAGAGCTCCCAATGTCCCAAGCTTGAGCAAGTTAATGATAGAGTATTTATCACCAAGAGAATAGAATAAGCATCCATAAGTCTATGATGTAAAGAAATAAATGAATGAATGGGAGATAACAGCTCTCACAATGAATAAATGTAGAAAGAAGATGGAAATATGAATTCACCAGTAGAATACCACAGTAATAATTGTTGCAGGCAAGATGTACCAATGAAAGCCAAAAGTGAAAGGTAAAACTTTGAGAAGAAAGATTGTATTTGCCTAGTGCAAAATTATCACCCTCAAGATACCCATTAATTGCTAAAGGAAAAACAGTAATTTTAAAAATGGAACCGGGCGCGGTGGCTCAAGCCTGTAATCCCAGCACTTTGGGAGGCCGAGACGGGCGGATCACGAGGTCAGGAGATCGAGACCATCCTGGCTAACATGGTGAAACCCCATCTCTACTAAAAACTACAAAAAACTAGCCGGGCGAGGTGGCAGGCACCTGTAATCCCAGCTACCCGGGAGGCTGAGGCAGGAGAATGGCGTGAACCCGGGAGGCGGAGCTTGCAGTGAGCTGAGATCCGGCCACAGCACTCTAGCCTGGGTGACAGAGCGAGACTCTGTCTCAAAAAAAAAAAAAAAAAAAAAAATGGAAACACCTGGCAGATTCCATCTTAGCCAAGTGATCAAGATTAACATCACCAGTAATAAGACATATTGACACCCCACACTTCCTGATTTGATACACTAAGAAGGGCTTATCATTTCTGTGGTACTCTTGGCTAACAATGCACAATTAACATTTATTCATGGAAAAAAAATTAGGCAGATCCAAATTGCAGCACATTCTTCAAAATAGCTGTCCAATGCTCTTCAAAAGTGTCAGGTCCTGGAACACAAAGAGATACTGAGGAACCATCACAGAGTGGGAGAGGACATGGAGATGTAAAAACTAACTGTGATGTGGAATCCTACATTGGGTCATGGACCAGAAAGAGAACACTGGTGGGAAGACTGATGAATCTGAGTAAGTCTGTAGTTTGTTTTAAAAAATAATAATAATAATAACAATAATGGTTTGGGTGCTGGCTCCTTAACAAAATTCCCCTAGTTACTGTAATGTCTAAAAATGAAGCCCCTATGGTGGGCTACTGTGACTATTCACTGCGTTTAAGAATAAAGAATAATTAAGGATGTGTGAATAGATGGTAATAAGTTAATAACTCAGATGGTGCTGGTAATGCATAACAACCCAAGGAGACAGCATCATGTAACGAAAATATTTTCACACTTCATAATCTATTGAACTCCTCTCTGTTTCTCTCTGGCCTCCAAATCTGTTGTTCTCTCTCTTTTTCTTTCCATCTGTCTCTCTCTTTCTCTCCTCCTCTACTTTTACTCATACTTCGGAATTATGATCATATACGGTATAGAACTGAAGTATATTTTTAAGTAACTGATATTGCTATCAAGTCCCAGAGCTTCTCTATTGAAGCTTTTAAAAAGTTTCTGTCTTCCAAAATAAAAAGCTAAAGCTGCATTATGGTGATTGTTCTTCCATGTAAGTCTTAAATTGATATAGCATGTGTGAGATTACTGGCTCTTGGTAGGAAATGTTTTCTTTTCTCTGGTAAAAATCTTAGAAGTCCATTCAGAATGATGCTGTCAGAATGTATTTTCGTGTGATGCTTTGAAATAGACAAAAAAAAACTAACAGCACACAGCACACAAAGATTTTATTTTTCAACATTGTAAATCAACTCAGTTTTTACCTTCTTGTTCATAATCATGGTGCAAGGTAATACAATATATAGATGGCCAGTTAAAATAGGAGTAATTTCAAAATTTGATCATTCTTTTTCATAGAAGAGCACAATTTTTACTTGCAAAAAAAGAGTTAATCAAATTATGCTACATTTCCTTCTCCATCTCCACTACGTTTTCAGAAAAAATATATATATTGATTGCTAATATGGTACAGATTAGACAGACAAGAGGTGCTCCCTGAGTTAGCTGCCCCATAATTTATTTAAAAAATTAATTTCAAGTGGGACTTGAGCACTTTCAAAATCTGGCTGTCATCCTAAATACCTTCACTGGGGGATGCAAACTGTTATTTTTGTTTTATTTTGCTATTGATTTCCTTAGTTGAATTACCTCTAATTTAGCTCAGAGAGAGTCTGATCAACAAAGATCATAAAGATGAAGAAGGATAGGAGCCTATACTTAGAAAGTGAAATCAAATACTATACAGCATTTCTCAAATCTATTAGTATTAGGTTTCCTAATCTATTTTTCATTCACTTCCCAATTCTTCTTATATCTAGCCCTGGACAGAAGTGAACACCAAATACAGGAAAAGAGAGTAAACTCCAGGTGTGTGTATGTAAGTATGGATGTGTTGCGTGCATAGGTTGGAGGAGTGAAGCCTGGATTACAGAAATATTATTCTATATTTAGAATAGCAGGCTGATCGAAACACCTCAGCTTTGTGCAGAGCTCTCAACCACAGTTTGTACTAAGGAACAACCGAAATAACTAGACACTGGACAAAATCTGAAATGGGAAACAGAAAGCTCAAGATACAAACCTCTATCCCATAGCAAAGAGAGATAATTCCAGTAACTTAAGGACACTTCAACCCCCCGATTAGTCCCTCCGAAAAACACAAAAAGATTTTTTGCATTCATAAAGCAAGAATTGGTGAACTTTCACAAAATCAAGGTTGCTCAGATTCTAAAAGGTTCAAATGAAGAGTTGGAAAATACATTTAAGGGAATCTATAAGAACAACAACAATAAAAACCTGAGACCATGATTATGGAAGATGCGATAAGAGACATAGATATGAAATCAGAAGGTCTCCAGCAAAAATGGGTGGCTGCCTACTCAACATCAACTTTCTGCTTCCTTCTTATTAATATTTAGGGACCTCTGATGGTTTCTCCTTATCCCCTTCACCCTTCCCTCCACTCTCTGACTGGTCCACAGGAAGCATAGATGGAGAAAGAATAACCAGATTGGGATCTGAGAGTGAAAGCTACATGCTAAAGATGATGACTCCAGAAGAGGAACTGACCCTGGATTTTTATGACATCATGTAATCGCCACACCAGACCAAGACTTCTCCCCTATAGATTTCTAATTACATGAAAATTCAAGACTGTATTTTGTTGAATGAGCCACTTCAGTCATATTTCTGTTTGTCTGGAAGCAGAAATAATGGTATCTAGAATAATCAGATATTATCTTAAAATAATGCCATCTGATATAACATTCAAGATCCAACTAATAGAAAAGAAATGAATAAAGAGGGAAGAAAGGGGGAAAGGGTTGGAGAGAGGAAATAGAAAGGAGGGACCCTCAAAAAACAATAAAAACAATTTCCAAAAGATAAAGGGATGCAAGTGTCTTATATTTGGAAAAGTGTCCCAAGTGTTGGCACAGTTAATCACAGCTCCATATTTTGTACAACAAGAAAACAAGAGATCATCTTAAAAGGTCCTGGGGCGGGGGTGGGGGGAGGAAAAAAACACCAAGTAATACAGACAAATATAAAAATAAAATTGAAGAAAAATTTTAAACTAGAAATTTTAGCTAGAATGTCTAATAAAACATTTGCAGAAATACATGGATTTAGAAAGTTTGTATTTCGTATAACCTTCCTTAGAAGTCGCATCAGAATATACTTCAGCAAAACGGTATAAACAAACAAACAAAAAAAAGCAATTCAAAAAATATTCAACAAATCCAGAAGAGTAGTGAAAAACAGTTTTATGTTGATTGTTCTCTCATTCTGCTGCAGAGCCATCAGTCCTGATTGAAGCACAGAAATGAAAGGTAATTAGAAACTCTTGGATGGAAGAGAGTTACAAAATCGTTGTAGCACAGCTATGAGATAACAAGTAAAAACTAGAATAGAAGGTCAGTGGATTTTCAAAACAAATATAGTGGATTCTAAGTGATATTTTATGTAACAGAAAATGTAATGGAAAGTTAGAACATTATTTGCATTATGCTGGGGATTGCATATATCTTGCACCTCACATACAAAAAAATGACAACCAGAATGCCAGAGAAATAATTTTTTAAAAACCCACCAAAATGTGTACAAGAAAGGAATGAACAAAATATAAAGTGTTACATAAAAACATTACATTATTTTGATCAATTGTGAAGAATAAAAATCAGAATTTGTTTTGGCATTCTTCTTTCATTGGCCAATAGATTGTGGCTTTAAAACTACAAAACTAAGGTCAGGTGCGGTGACATGATACTGAGTCCCAGCTACTCAGGAAACTGAGGTGAGAGAATTGTTTGAAGCCAGAGATTTTAATCCATCCTTGGCAACACAGCAAGACTATGGCTCTTAAAAACTAAAACTAAAACAACTATACTACTACTATTTGATGATTTTGTAAATAATATTAAATGTAGTCAAGTAATATAAATATTGATTTTCAATTTTTAGGAACAATGGTGAATCAATCATGAAATGCTTACTAATGAAAACAAAACAAAATGTAAATCTGATTAATCTTGACCATGTAAAAGTACAGCTGAGAACAGGCGGCCCAGACAGTTATGCTGTTCACAGACTTGAAGTTGAAAGGTACTGGGCTAGTCTCCTTGGGCAGAAGATCACTTTGATGAGAGTTTTAAAATGTCTGTAGTGTTTGAGTTAGGAATCCTCTTTTAGGAATGGATCACTGGATGTTCAAAGATTTACACATGGGAACCTGAGGGTGGTCATCACAGCATTATTTGTATTAGCAAGAAAAAAGGTAACAATGTCAATGTGCAAACAGTAGAAAATGTTAAATGAGTTGACATATCTGTACAATAAAATATAACATTAAAATGGTAAATCTTAATGATTTGTGAAATATAATAATTGCTCATATAAATGGGCTGAATGGGACTCTATTTCCTTAAATATGTGATAATATGGTCTTAGCTGTGCTGTTATAATAAAATACCATAGACTGGGTGGCTTAAACAACAGACATTTACTTCCTATAATCCTAGAGAGTGGAAAGGCCAAAATGAAAGTGCTTTCAGATTCGGTTTCTGTTGAGGGCTCTCTCCCTGGCTTGTAGACAGCCACCTTCTCACTGTGTGCTCACATGGCAGATGTCAAGTGAGTGAGCTCTGCCTTCCTTTCCTAATAAGGACAATAATCTCATCATGGGGCCCTACCTTATGACTTTATCTAAACCTAATTGCGTCCCCGAGAACCCAGGTCCAAATACCATCACATTGGGGGTTATAGTTTCAACATATAAATTTTGGGGGGACACAAACGTTTAGTTCATAACAATTCTGAACATTTACTGAGTGTTTACTGCAAGTTAATTTTAAAAAATTTTACATGTATTAATCTATCTAAATCTCCAAACTGCCAAAGGAAATAGATGCGATTAGTGAGCATGTATATACAGAATATATACATACTTATATACACACATACACATATATACACATGTTTACATGTTTATATACATTTCTCTGTATATACATACACATTCTATGTACTATATATGTATACATATGTAGGTACAAATAAAATTATATAATTTATTCACAATTATATATTTTACCCTATATAATTTACCCCTCACCTTGCTATGGTCCCCTCTTCATGAGAGAAGTATACTCTCTGCCCCATGGACTCTGATAGATCATGTAAGTAGCTTTAGTTTAATGAACCACTAGTAGATGTGATGTGAGCAGACACTATCAATGAGTTTGCATGGTTTAGGCTTGCTTTCTTTGCTTCTGCCATCACCAAGCTAGAAATAGGCTTCAGGTATTCACAGAATGAGGCATGTGGTTTACATCCAAACCTACCTATGGCCTAGAGCCCGGTCAGGTGAAGTTGCTGAGCCCAGCAAGCCAATTCCAGCCAAATCATCAACCTGTACACTCGTGAGTGATAAAAATAAATATTTATTTTCATAATGCACTGAAATTTTATGGCTTTTGTTACACAACATTGTTACAGTAACAACTGACTGATACAACATGTCTAAATAAAGACTTTAGTGGTAATCTCTAAGTAGTAGAATGAAGAATGATTTTTATTATCTTTTTTACAGTTATTGAATGATTTTAAAACTATTACCCACTACTTTTTCAATTTTTAACATGTCTTCAGACAAAGCAAATAGTTGCTATTGCATTAATGTTTTGAGCTTGTATTTATATACAGAATTATCTTAAAATCACCAGTAATTTGGAACCTTGAAATTATATATTATTCAACGCTTACTCTAACTTAATTTTAAAATTCAACTTTTTCCATGACTTAAAATGTTGGAGATTAAATAATCTCTTGGTTCAAAGAACCACTAAGGCTTTTTTGGAAAAGCAAATTGAGGAATCTGTGATTTGGTAGTCTGTCTCCTTGGGCATACATGAAGTTTTTCAAAATGTCATGAGACTAGTATAACAAGTTGCTCATGGAGATCCAATTGTACAGAGCCACAGACTTACAAAAAAGGAAATCTTAGTATTTTTTAATTTATCTGGAATCCTGACTGAACTTTAATTTATACAACCACTGGAGCATCATACTTGGACACATTTGTTGAGTTTTGATACATGGTGACTTTTGGGAACATTGGTGAAGCATTTTATGCATCAGCTGAGGGGAGAGAGTCCACCAAACAAGACTGAATTTAGGAACTGGACAGAATCCAAATTTATTTTTCATGGTACTTCTGAGTTACTGTCCCAAAGTCCTTTGAGCAAGGAAGGCCAAGGCCAATAACTTTAGCAAAGGGAGAAATTAACAATATGCTTCCCTCCTGCCATGTAGCCATTTCCTTTAGCCCCTTACTCTCCTGGCTGGCTTAGATCTAAGATGACATTAAGCCTGATTGCAAGAGGTAGACCAATAAAAAGATAAAATTTATTTTTATATTGTCATTTTGTATGTTAATGTCTCCAACAAGACTAAAATAATCATTAAATGGTAACTGTTTCAGATGGAAAGAAAAGACCCTGAATCTTTTGAATAGTTCAAGTGCCAATGATAATGCCAAATCTTATTTGTCGTATTTTCTAATATTTTCCTTTATTACAAATAACATTGGGCTAAAATAATGTTCATAAGTCAAGATTTGTTCATGTTTTGCCTGCTTTGGCCTTCCTTTGACTTAATTGTTAATATTCTCCCCTTAGAAGGCTGCTTGAAGCAGATGAGAATGGAAATGACAGAAGACTCGGTAGGGTAGCAAGGGTGTCTTGTTGCCCATCAAGAGATCTTGTCAGTGCCTGTTCCTGAAATTAGCTCCAACTGCATATTGTCTCCTAAATATTTGGGCACTGAAGGATCACAACTTCTTGAACAAAGCATCAAAATGTGTATTATACCTTATCGATTTTAGGAAGACAATTGGCAACTTAAAAATTACCAAAGGATCTATGGGCTTTAATTAATTTCCTCATTGGAAGTATTTCTTCTTTGGATATTACATTAATGTTTCTAACAGTTTTTTAAGAATATTCTTTGCTTATTTTGCTTCCTCTTTGTGGCTCATCCCACTGCATTTCTAGTTCAATTTTTTTCTTCTACCTTTTCCTGACTTTCTAGAACAAGTTCTGACATCACATCCCTCTTAAAAATGCACATACTGCAAAAAAGGAGAAAGGAAGGAAGGAAAGAAACTTTTTTATTATTTACCAATGTTTGCCTCAGCATCTCAGACACTCCTAGTATCGTGAATCCTCGTGTTTGGATTTCTGAGGCAAAAAACTAGTTTCGTTGAAAAAGGAGAGTGATAAGCCGCTCCTTAGGCCTCATTTAAAGGATCACTTTCCTAGCGATGTATTTATAATTGGTATGAGAGTTGAATGTCCTGATGACCTCAGGTACCTTTTGGTAAATTACGCTTATTTTAACTGGAATTTAGCCAGATGCCCTTATCCCCCTTCCCCCCATCTTTACTGAGTTTTAATTGAAAAATTAGAATTGCATATACTTAAGATGTACAACTTAATGTTTTGATTTACATATACATTCTGAAATAATCTCCACAAACTAATTAGCAAATTCATCACCTCACATAGTTATCTTTTTATTTTCTTTTCAGTGGGTATCATGCTTAAGATCTATTCTCACAGTATATTTCAAGTATACAGTACAGTATTGTTAACTATATTCACATTGCTATACTTGAGGTCTCCAGAATTTATTCTTCTTGAATAGTTGAAGCTTTCTGCACCTTGAACACTGCCCTATTTTCCCCCTACCCTCAGCCTGTTAACCACCATTCTACTCTATGCTTCTGCGAGTTTGACTAGGTTACATTCCACGTATAGATGAGATAATGCAGTATTTTTCTTTCTGCATCTGGCTATTTCACTTAGCATAATGTCCTTCAGGTTTATCCATGTTGTTGTAAATGGCAGGGTTTCCTTTTTTAAAGCCGAATCAGATTCCATTTGTGTGTGTATGTGTGTGTGTTACTTTATCCATTCATCCATCACTGGTCATTTTGATTGTTTCTAGATCTTGGTTATTGTGAATAATACTACACCAAACACATGAGCATGAAGACCCAATGGTTGTTCAGGAATGTTTTATTTTGCTTACACATATTTATGAATTCTGTTTCTTTTTATCATTTTTAGTTTCAGTCCATCGTGGTCAAAACTTCACAAATCAGTTAAGACCTAACATGTGATCCATCCTAGAGAATGTTCTGTGTGTGCTTGAGAAGAATATGTTATCTTATGCTCTCTGTGGAAGGTTCTGTATGTCTTCATTAGGTCCATTTGATAGTGTTGTTGAAGTCAGCTATTTCTTTTTTCATTTTCTGTCTGGATGTTCTTCTATCCATTACTATAAATGGCATATTAATGTCCCCTACCATTATTGTATCACTGTCAGTTTCTCCCTTCAGATATATTAGTATTTGCTTTATATATTTTGATCTTGTGGTGCTGGGTGTGCATATATTTATAATTTTTACATCTTTCTGTTAAATTGACCATTTTATTATTGCAGAGTGACCTTCCTTGTCTCAACAGATGCTGTTTGATTTAAAGTCTAGTTTGTCTAATATAAGTATAACCACCTCTGCTTTCTTTTGGTTACCATTTGCATGAAATATCTTTTTCCATCCCTTTCCTTTCAGCCTATGTATAACTTTAAACATAAAGTGAATCACTTTAATTCAGCATGTCACTAGATCTTGTGTTTTTTTTTTTTTCATTCAGCCATGCTGTCTTTTGGTTAGAGATTTTAAGCCATTTACATTTAAAGCAATAATTGATAGGTGGAGACTTACTACGGCCATTTTGTTAATTGTTTTCTGTCTGATTTGCCATTGCTTTGGCCTTCTTTTCCTCTTTTGCTTTGCTTTCTTTTTAATTTGATATTTTGGAGTGCTTTGCTTTGATTCCTTTTTCTTTTTCCAGTGTGTGTCTATTACAGATTTTTTTGTGTGTGTGGCTAGCTCAAGGCTTGCATAAAGTATCTTGTAGTTATAACCACCTATTTTAAGTTCATAACAACTTAACTTCATTTATGTACAAAAACTCCATACTTTTGCACCCCTCACCCCAACACATACTTTGTGTTCTTGTAGCCAGTTTGCTACTTTTTACATTGTATATCTATTAATAAATCTTTATTTTCTAACTTTTATATTAGAGTTAAAAGTAGTTTACATACCTCTATTACTGTGTTATATTATTCTGTATTTGTTTACATATCTACCATTACCAGTGAGAGTTATGCTACCATATGCTTTCACATTGCTATTTAGCATGTTTTCATTGCAATTTGAATAACTCTCTTAAGTATTTCTTGCAAGGCAGGTCTAGTGGTGATGAACTCCCTCAGTTTTTGTTTGTCTGACAAAAGCTTTATTTCACCTTCATTTTGAAAGGTCAATTTTGCTTGGTATAGTATTCTTTGTTGGCAGTTTTTTCTCTTTCAGTAATTTGAATATATCATGCCACTCTCTCCTGGCCTGCAAGGTTTCTGCTGAGCAATCCACTGATAGTGTCAGAAGGCTTCCCTTGTATGTGATGAGTGGCTTTTTTCCTGATGCTTTCAAAATTCTCTTCTCTCTTTGACTTTGAGAGTTTGGTTATAATATGACTTGGTGTAGTCTTCTTTGGATCGATCTGTTTCAGAGTTCTTTCAACTTCATGAATCTAGATGTCCATTTTCCACCTAAGATTTTAAAAGTTTTCAGCCACTTTTTCTTTAAATAAGCTTTCTGCCTCTTTCTCTCTCTGTTTCTCCTCTGGGACTTCAATCATGCTCCATCACTTAATGGTGTACTATAAATCCTATAGGTTTTCTTCACTCTTTTCTTGTTTTTCCTCCACTGACTAGATACTTTCAAATGACCTGTCTTTGAGGTCACAGGTTCTTTATTCTGCTTAATCGCACCTGTCTTAGAAGTTCTCTATTGCATTTTCATTGTATCTACTGTATTTTTAACTCTAGATTTGTTTGCTTCCTTTACATAATTTCTATCTCTTCTAGTTTTGTTCACATATTGTTTTACTGATTTTGTTGAGTTGTCTATTTGTGTCCTATGGAACTAGCATTTTATGAACACAAAAAATGTAATGTAGGCAGTTGCCTTTGGAACCCCAAAGGGTAGTTCCTGCAGCATTGTTGTGTTGGTAAATATTTGACAACTATCTGTTTAAAAAGTCCTAACTGTAGTGTTTGCTATTTTCAAAGTATAAATTCTCCTCCATAGTCAATTTTATGATACTAACATTTCCCTCATTCCCTAACTCCTTGGTTTTATGTGCAAACTGAGTCAAGTAATATTTTCCCTCTCCTTAGAAAGATATAATATTGCTATCTATTTCTAAAAATGTTACCTTCACGTGACACCTTGGATTCTGTTCAATTAAAAATATAGTTATTTGAAATTAGTTACTATTCACAAAGTTATAAAATTCTGGCCCTTTAACCTTACTAAACTTCCTACATTAACAAATCCCAGCAGAGTGAAGAAGACTAATTCTTTTCTTACTGCAGGACCTCAGTTTTCTGGAGTTAGGGAACTAGAGGACATGCTTGTTGAATGGTCCCTTATAGAGGCAGATTCCAAGCAGATCAAGTAGCTCACATTTTCCAAAACATCTCACCAATTCCCACCAGGAAATACGCTTTCTGGATATTTTGATTCCAACTGTACATCCTTGAAAGGGAAACAAAGTATCCTGTTATTATTAACTAGCACCTCACCTCTAGAGAATTTCATGACTCATCAATGTCACTGAGAACTTCAGACAACAGCGTCCTCTGGGAAGAAGAAATATAAGTCAGAGTGAGTCATTTGGGAGCAGTGGAAGGTGGGTTCGGGAATATGCCTGTAGCAGGGGACATGAATGAACACAGGTGTATGATGTAGAAGCAGTATGAAGCTGCTCCGAGGAAGAAGAATTATAGAAAAAAAAAAGGAGGATACAGAAAATCAGCGTCACCAGTCTAAATGAGATCATCAGCAGGTGACCAGCAGGGGCTCAGAAAGATATCAAACTTCCTCCAAGGTCACACAAGTGACATAGTTTGGGGACACGAGCTCAAATATAGGACTTTGCTCTCTCTATCTCTCCTCCCTCTCTACTAGGTCTGTCAAAAGGATATTTTCCTCTGAGATTGCAAGCTTCTGAATCATGCAAAAGGATTAAATCTTACTCATCTTATGTTTCCTGACAGCACATGGCATACAGGAGGTGTTAAGAGTTGTTTGTGGTGTAAGATTTACTGTTTCTTAATCATGAGCATCCTACCCCTACTTGCAGCTGTACAAAACCTGTCCTGCCAGTTTTCATAAACACACGCACACATACACACACTCCTCGTGAGTTCCAGCAGAGCGCCCAGTTCTTGACTCATGGTGCACAACGAACCACCCCAATCTGTATTTACATTTTTACTGACCCTTTCTGCATTTTTTATTGCTGGTATAGACTATTTTGATGTGAAAATCCTATAATTTTCATCAATAGGCCAAAATTAGCCTATGTACATACATTGAGGAACTTTAAAAATGCTACGATGCTATTGCTCAAGCCCAGAGATTTATTTTTAATTGGTTTGAGAGGAGATTCAGGCATCAGGATACTTATATTGTCCCCAGGTGACATTAATGTGTAGCTAGGATTGAGAATTACTGATGTAAAATTTACTACTTTTCCATGGAGAAAACTCCACCCAGACTAATGAAATGAGAATCTTTAGGGATGAGGCCCAGGCAGCAATATTTTTTAAGCTCCCCCTGGTGACTACAATGTAGAGCCTGGATTGAGAATCTCTGTATCACAGCAGTGGTTCCAGGCCAGTTGCACATCCAAGAAACACCCAAGGAGATTTGTAAAAGTAGAAATTCAGGTAGCACCCTGGACTTAAATCAGGTTCTTTACTTTGCAAAACTCCCACTTCCATCTGCTACTGGCCTTAGAGGACAGCATAAATCGGAGCAGTCCACTAGGTTTGCTTTCTTGAAATCTTCACACCCCATTAAAGGTAGAGCATTCTGTCACATGGAGCTCCTGCTGCTGTGAAGAGAGGAAAAAAAGATCCCCAGCAAGGTTCTGAGGAGACTCTGGAGTGTTGAAAAGCAGATGGTGTCCTGTACATGGGTTGATGTGCCCCCAGGTGGGCCTATGCGTAGTGCTCATGTCTGGGAGTGACATAATTGCCTAAGATGGGACAAAGTTCGCATCTACACATGGTAGACCCTCAGAAAGGACTTGTTGAATTAATTAATCTTAAAAAAAGTTTCCTACGGACCTGAACCTCTGGCTTCTGTTGCGTGTGTCTGAGCAACACAACTCCTTATGGAATTTGTTAAAAAGAGTTTACTGGTCATAAACGGGCTAGGCCGGCAGTTTCTGGTTACAATGAATCTCAGTTTTGACACTGAATACTCTGCTGTTAGTGACAAATTAAGAGAATGTCAGCCTGAGTGTTCACTCTGTTGGGTACCTGTCAACTCATTCACTTAACAGGTAGAAAGGGGAAAGCATGAGGATTACGCTGTGTTTCAGCTTGGAAGAAGTATCACTGTTGCTTCTCAGTAGCATAATCTGCCCCCGAGCCAGTTCGTGAGAATTTCGACTTGTCTAATGCATAACCAGTCCCATGTAATCTCAACAAAATCTCAAAGAGATTTTTAAGCATTGCTTTGGGTGCTCAAAGAACATTCCTTATGTCTTTGGGAAATGGCACACTTTATTGGAAGTAGTTAGTTATCCCTTATCTCAGGTCTATTCAAACCTTTCACCTTCACCACTTAACTTAATGTTGACTCCTTGCCCTAAAAATACAGGGAAGTTCTGTTAAATGAGCTAACTGCTAGAAATACTATGGCTGCAAAGGGAAAGAAATGAGGTGTGTACCACAGACCACATGAAACAATAAAAACAATTTAAAGACAAAACTTACAGAGTAAGAGAAACAGTCTGGCAATATTGAAAGCATATGAGTGACTTGCTGCTTTGGGCAATGCTCTGTGAACTTTGGCGTCCACCCAGCCCCTCCTGGGAGCCCCTCTGGATGAGAGCAGGCTTAGATAGCAGCAGCTTCCATCTTCAAAATCAGGTTTTCCAACGGCTCATAGAGGGGACAAGGCAGCCATTACAAACCAGAGCTCCCCAGTTCTGTCAATTTCCTGCTGATTCAGAAGGGGGCAAAACCTAGGGGTAATTTACAGTTGATTAAGTGGCTGATGAACTGTTATTCCCTTTGTTTAAACTCGCCTTTACCCTTTTAAAAAAGCACTTTGTTGAACAAGAGCTCCATCTACGGGAGAAATCAATTATATGGACTTCTGCCCTTAACACAGCAAAGATTGTGGTTCTCAACTGAGGGTGATTTTGCCGCCCAGGGGGCATTTGGCAATGTCCGGGAACATTTTTGGTTGTCATAACTAGATTAGGGATGCAGGTACGATCTGGTAGGTAAAGGGCAGTGATGCTGCTCAGCATCCTACAATGCACGTGAGAGGCCCTACAATAGAGAGTTTTCCAATGGTAAGGACAAGATTGAGAAACTCTGCTTGTGAACAAGAGAACTGGTAAGATTTATGCTTACAGATGTCTCTGATTCTGCCATCCAAGGCAAAAAATAATTTTTATTTAAATCATTCCATATTCCCTCACCACCACTTTAAGCTTCTCATCTCCCTAACTTTACCTATTGACCATGGATTTGGTGTTAATGATTTCACATATTTATCTTTATTTTTGCTACTTGGGAAGGAGAATTAAAGAAAGAGGAGAATATTCAAGGCAAAGAGATGAATTTATACTGGTAGAGTTTTAGGTACCAGTCCCTAAATGGGACCAATACTTTGCCTTCCAAGAGGTTGGTCCTACCCTTGTGGGTGGTTGTATAAATAAAACTGTATCACCTGGTGTTCAAGCCATTGTAGTTGATGTTATTGTTGTAAAGGTCTTTATAATACGTACACAACAGTGAGAAAAAATACAGCTTCCTCAGACTTCACTTAACACATACTGTTCAGCAAGTCTCCATTCAGTGCAATGGGCAGCAGTTCACTAAACAGCATTGTAGAAGACTAAAGACTAAAGGTCAGCTTCTAAGAGGTTTTATTTCTGTCCACTCAGAGGCAGGTATACCCCCTGGAGTTTATAATAGAGGAGACTTTTGTTAAAAATATAGCCCTGAGCCAGGACTTTTTGTCAACTGTGGTCCCCTAATTGTGAACTATGAGTAAAACTTGGAAGACTCAAGATCCAAGATTATCACAACCTCAGGTGCTCTTTCTCAGGGACAAAGTCCAGCCCCTTGAAGAGGAATCTTTGTTTCAGCTGCATAGTCCATTGCAACCCCACTGCAGCCACACCAAGAAAAGCAAATGATCAGCGCATGTGCCTGGAAATATGACCATCTTTCTTTATATGGGTTTGTGTCGCAGCTGTCATTTCTAATGACTGTGAATTAATTCATCTCATTAAACAATGAGCACCTTCAGTGTGATGTGCGTAGCACCAACCTGTGAGAATGCAGAGCTGAATGAGAGTCCCACTATGTGGGATATCCAAACAAGGGTGTTGTACCTGCACTCCCTGACTCCAGCCCTTTTTTCCCTTGTAGTATGGCATAAGACCTTGCACGTTGCAGTTAAGGAAAGCAGACATCCTTGAACATTATCTCCTCATCTATTTTGTCATTAGCAACAGCAGACCAATTATTCAACCCTAAAAGTTGTTAAGATCTTGTCCAAGTTTTCTACACAACATCTAAATGTCTACACTACATAGTAAGCAAAGTGCATAGTGAGAAGTATTTCAGCATCCTGGAAATTTGTATTAAATGAGTAATGATTTAATAACTTTCCTCTTCAAGTGCCATCAGCAAGAAATTGTACAGTTTTATGGGAACCCTTGATTTATTGGTACTGAATATTGCCACAGCAATCCACTTTACCTCATAATTTGTAGGAAAGAAACAAGATTAAAAATAAATTTGAAGGGAAAAATGAGTTGAGAAAAATTGGCAACAGAGCTTGTGCAGTATTAATTGTAATTGAGAAGGGAACGTCTTTGCTGAATCCAAGGCATATTTATGCACCATAAGCACTGATGAAACTAGTACCCTTCAAACTACCAGATGCATGAGCATTGCTTTCAATCACATGGATCTGATGAGTAGCAAATTCTAAAATGATAGTCTCAGTAATTGTAAGTATAAAAATATAAGACAGAAAAAAATAATGCAATGCCTACTAACACCATAAACTGTGAAAGGTATTGACTCTCCTCCCAAGTAGGACTCAGTGAAATGGTTGAAGGAGGGTGAGATGATAGAGGAAAATTAATGTAAATGATACAGATATATAAAGAAAATGAAATATTGAAACATGTTATCATATTAGTTCCAAGGACAGGAACTTTCCAGCATATTGAAACACAAATTCTACTACCTAAATATAGTAAACAAAGATGAAGAACTAAGACAACCGGGTAGGGCTGAGTCTATTCCTAGAAGATCAGTTCACAACCATTTAATCAAAGATGATGGAGTTTGAAAAAGATAAAAAGTCTGAATGATAAACCCATAGTTGTTTGTAACAATATTATTTGCTCAAAATTGCTGGAAATTTTGGTTTGCTAGAAAAAAATAGTTCACTTGTTTTTTCTGTACAGAGAAAAATGTTTTAATAAATATTAATACTGTGTCTAGATCATGCTTATATTACCAAGAATACGTAATTGCTTTTGTTACCAATAAATCAAGGTTAACAGTTATGCAGTTTGGGGCAATTGCTTAGATTTCTCATGTTCCATTTAAAAAAGTGAGATTTATTAAATCATAACCCATTTGTTATGAGTTTATAAAGCACTACAGTTTCAGTGCCATACCTATATACTTCAAATATAAAAGGCCAGAATTTCTGCTTAGTCTCTTTCAAGAAAGACAGTTCTAAGTTCTAAGAAATCATGAGTTTTATGATAGTTTTGCAGAATTTTAGAGGTAGAAGAAGTCAAAGATAATGTGACCAGCACAGACAAGGTCAAGGCAGCTATTACCAGATGTGAGTCCTCCATGCTGTGCATTTCCTACTTGTCCAACACCCATGCCGTTTCTTTTTTTTTTATTTTTTATTTTTTTATTATACTTTAAGTTCTAGGGTACATGTGCATAACGTGCAGGTTTGTTACATATGTATACTTGTGCAATG
>NW_012115888.1:3780674-3791835 GCF_000951035.1 Colobus angolensis palliatus | reverse complement strand
GTCTTCTGTGTCCTTCGCGCTGGGAGTTGGAGACTGCAGCTGTTCCTATTCGGCCATCTTGCTCCGCCTCTCCATGCCATTTCTTAATTGTCTCTGTTTTAATGTGCCCACTAATGGCTTATCTCATTGAAGATTTGGGGATTTCCTTAGGACATTCATTCTATTTGGAGGGCAGATTTAAATACTAAAACCAATGTTTTTTACATTGAGCCCAGCTGTTTATCTTCTAGCAATGATTATTATCAACTTTGGTCCTAGGCCATCCCTTATGACTATATTAAAAAATGTGGCCGGGCGCAGTGGCTCACATGATAATCCCAGCACTTTGGGAGGCTAAGGCGGGCGGATCACGAGGTCAGAAGATGGAGACCATCCTGGCTAACATGGTGAAACCCGGTCTCTACTAAAAATACAAAAAAAAATTAGCCAGACTTGGTGGTGGGCGCCTGTAGTCCCAGCTACTTGGGAGGCTGAGGCAGGAGAATGGCGTGAACCAGGGAGGCGGAGCTTGCAGTGAGCCAAGATTATGCCATTGCACTCCAGCCTGGGCAACAGAGCGAGACTCCATCTCAAAAACAAAAAGAAAATGTGTGTGTGTGTGAATACTGACTTCCTCACAGACAACCCTTGCAACACCTGTAGGCAGCTAGCCAGCAGTCATTGCCCACGGTTCCATTCCTCAATTTGAGACTTTCTCAATGGGCTAAATGACTCCTTTTCTTCATATAACTGAGAATCAGATCTCCTCTGTAGCTCAGGATTAACTTTAGCAATGAGTTGCTTCCTCTCTTCTCTACAAACTCTTTGTGCAAAGTGTGACATCCAGAATGACAGCAATATCCCAGTAGTCTTCTGATCTAGTGAGCAGTGATGTTACCTCCTCTTTTATTCATATTTTTAATTCACTAAAATTTTATTGGGCAGCTACTGTGTGCTGAACTCCACGCAGGGTGTTGGAGGTTCGACATGAACCACAAGACACAGCCCCTGCTGTGGTGAACAGCTTTGAATGAACGTACGATGGTAGACATAAATGACAACTCATGATAAGGGAAGTGAAGACAAAAATGTAGATGCTTTAAATGAAGACAATGAGCAGAGATATGATTTAGATTTTGAGGTCACAGAAGTTTTCTCTAAGGAAGGAACATTGAATCTAAGACCAGAAAAATGAATGAGATTATTGTTGTAACTATGTTGATTAATATATCCTAAGACTAAATAAATTTTGAGAACAGCTATATCAATATTTGGATTCACTTTGATCTCATTCTCTTATTATTCTTGAAATAAATACATACAAACATACACAGATAAGTGTTTTAAATATACATGCTAAGCTTCATGTAAGACTCCCTCTACTGGGATAGATGTATAACATAACAAAATCCCCGCTCCTGACTTTATTAGTTCAGAAATTACCTTCGGACAAGTAGGGCAGTGGAAGACTGCATTACAAATCATTTCCTTAATGAGTCTTTCCAGGAATCTTGCCCAGGATGGAAGTCAATTGCACTGGCTGCTAGTTTTCAAAATCTACCTTATTCATCTTGTTGCAAATTGCATTAACATTTTCTCTCCTCTTTAATCTTCTCATATTCATTCATTGATTCATTTATTCTGCCTTTTGTCCAGGACCTCAAAAGACTTCTGCAAAAGTTAGAATGTTTCCACTTTCAGGTAGAAGACCGTCAAAATAGACCAGAGGATTGCTTTCATCTGGAATGTCACTGCAGGGCAGTGACAGAGTTGGTCACATGTCAACCCTCACTAGACACCCTCTTTCTACCACCCTGGTGCTCTGTGTCCCTCCTAAGGAGTGCAATTCCTTTTCTTTGCAAGTCCTTAAATATCATGGAAAATGATTTACCATTTTCTTTTGCAGTTTTTTTCTGTATAACAGTTTGAAACATTGGTTTTGTCTTAACTTTCGTCTTTGCCCCTTGGAACAGGTCATATGACCTCTCTGAGCCAGACTTTTATCATATGTAAAATGAGGATATTAAAGAATACCAATTCCCAAAGCATTTCTGTAAAGATTACATGAGATAGTTCACATAAAACACTTAACACAATTCCTGGAACTTTGTAGGAATCTAACAAATCATAGTTATTATTACTTCTGGTCCCTGGAAGGCAGCAGTCCAAGCTAAGAAAGTAGAACAGCCAAAGTCTCATTTTCATTTCTTCATATATCCTATATTTCAATCCTCATCTACCAATGGGGGTTCCCTATGTTTAAAATGCAAATAAAACAACAAAAAATTGCCATTGATGGTCTTGATTTAACTGCCACTTAGTAACATAACACAATTATACTAGGTATGCTCAAACAATGAATCAATGATCATTTTCTTCCAAAGAGAATTTAGAAAGCCAATGTTATTGTCTTTAGGGTTTTAGTCTCATTGGCACTATTCTTAAAGCTTTTTTCTGTCTTGGGAATACAGCTTTGCTTCCTCTCGATTTCCCTCTGTGTTGGGGCTAAATGCTCAGAATTTGAGTTTTAAGAGTTCTCCAACTCCCTTGAGCCCTTTCCCCATTCAATTCTCATAGCATGCAATTATACATTTCTTTAAATATAGATCCCACATCTGCCAAGCCTCATCTTCCCAAGCAATCAAACATTTTCCGAAGTGATATAGACACTTTATTCAAAGATTCCTCTAACTTCCTCCTCTGCAATTAAACTCCCCTTGTTCATCAGAATTGGGGCCATTGGAACAATTCTATTTATTTCTTCTCTCGGGGAAAATCAACTTGGAAGAAAGGCTGATCCAGAGTGTATCAGACATCTTGCCCTCTTGCCCCCCCCTTTTTTTTTTCTTTGACTTAAGCTACAGAAATTTATTTTCTTACATTTCTGGAAGCTGAAAAGTCCAAGGTCAAGGTTCTAGCAGGGTGTGGTTCCTGGTAGTTTCTCTTCCAGGCTTGCAGACATTCTTGTTATGTTCTCACATGCTGGAGAGAAAAAGCATGCTCTCCAGTGTCTCTTAAAAAAAACTCTTTTGGCTGGGCGCAATGGCTTATACCTGTAATCCCAGCACTTTGGGAGGGCAAGGCGGGCAGATCATGAGGTCAAGAGATCGAGACCATCCTGGTCAACACGGTGAAATCCCGTCTCTACTAAAAATACGAAAGTTATCTGGGCATAGTGGTGCACGCCTGTAGTCCCAGCTACTCAGGAGGCTGAGGCAGGAGAATCACTTGAACCCAGAAGGCGGAAGTTGCAGTGAGCTAAGATCACACCATTGTATTCTGGCCTGGTGACAGAGCAAGACTCCATCTCAAGAAAAAAAAAAAATCTTTTACAGTATTTTATGTATTTAAGGCACACAATATGATGTTTTGATATACATATACATAGTGTAATGGTCACTATTGTCAAGCAAATCAACGTGTCTGTCATTTCACACAGTTACTCTGTGTTATTTTGTGGCAAGAGCACCTTAAATCTACTCTTTTGGCAAAAATAACAAATACAACACAATATTATTAACTAGAGTTTTCATGTGGTGGATTAAATCTCTAGACTTGTTCACCCTACATATCTGCAACTTTGTATGCTTTGACCTACATTTTCCCATTTCTTCTCCAGCCCTTCCACTCCTGGTAATAACCATTTTATTCTCAATTTCTGTGTTTTCATTTTCTTAAGTTTTATTGGTATACAATAATTGTGCATATTTAGGGAGCAAATGTGACATTTTGATACATGTGTATAATGTGTAATGATAAAATCAGAGTAGTTACCTCCCATTTATCATTTCTTTGGGTTGGGAGCATTTCAAATCTCTTTCAGCGATTTTGAAATGTACAATAAATTGTTGCTAACTATAGTCACGCTACTGCGTTGTTGAACACAAAAACCTACTTCTTCTACCTAACTACGTGTTTGTGCCCATTAACCTATCCCTCCTCATTCCCCTCCCCCAATCAGTCCCCGGTAACTACCATTCTACTCTTTACTTCCATGAGATCAACTTTTTTAGCTCCCACATATAAATAAGAACATGCAATGTTTTTCTCTCTGTGCCTGGCTTATTTTACTTCACATAATGTCTCCCAGTTCCATTTATGTTGCTGCAAATGACAGGATTTCATTCTATTTTATGGCTGAATAGTATTTCATTGTGTATATATACCACATTTCCTTTATCTATTTATTCATTGATGGACAGTTAGGTTGAGTCCAGATCTTGGCTACTGTGAATGGTGCTGCAATAAACATGAGAGTGCAGCTATCTTTCTGATAGTGATTTCACTTCCTTTGGTTTATCCAAAAGAAGAATTGCTGGCTCATGTGATGGTTCTATTTTTAATTTCTTTAGGAACCTCCATACTGTTTTCCACAGTGGTTGCACCAATCTGTATTCCCACCAACAATGTTCAAGGGCTCCTTTTTCTCCATACCCTTGTCAATGCTTGCTATTTTTTTAATAACAGCCATCCTCACAGGTGTGAGGTGATGTCTCATTGTGGTTTTAATTTGCATTTACTTAATGATTAGTGACATTGAGTATTTTTTCAGATACTTGCTAGGAAATTTTATGTCTTCTTTGGAGAAATCAGGCATTCTGCTTTAAGCCCAGTAATATTCCAGCAGACAGTCTTAGGTTGAATTCCCTCAAAGAATTATCCTCTAATCCCTACTCAGCTACCCATGCCTGCAAAATACCTTCTATTTCTTTCACCTAGTAAAGCTATGTCTTGTATGCTAAAACACTAATAGTTTTATTATTCTCTCCCTTTATCTACTCCCATGTTTTTTTCTGATATGCTTCCATTTTATAGATTCCAAGCAAGTATATTAGACGTGATTCTTTTGGTAGAAGATGAGAAAAATCCAATTTGAACTAGGTTAGAGATAAAAAGGCCTAATTGGCTTTTGTAAGCAAACCACAGGAAGTACAAGGGTGTATAGAATCATGCTATCAGAACTCTTTTTGGGTTTCATTTCTTCCTTTATCAGTAGCACTGGGACTCTGTAATGACTTTTGTGACATGCCACCTCTAGGTCAAAAACACTTATTTCTCCAGATGCCCAACTGTCAGCCATCTTTAGGAATTTCTTTGACTAAATACAGTCACCTAGCCCAAGTCTATGCCCATCTTCCAGCTCAACCCACAGTCAATCACTGGCCAGTGCAATGGTATAAAGATTAATTCTTTTAGCCTTCCTCATTCTGAGCCCCCTGTGTGGTCAGCCAAAGTCATCGCTGAGAAGACATTTCAGTCCAACATTGCTCACTTCCCAGTCCTGCTTTCATCCCTTTCTTCCACAACTTTTAATTGCAAAAGGATTCCAAAACAAAACAAAACAAACAAACAAACTTACAGCTAGTGTCTGTCTCAAAATCTACTTCCCAGGGTCTTCAACCTTCAATAGCTTCCATCTTCCCATCTTTGACAGCTGTGGAGAAAGGTGCATCTATTTGCCAGCTCTGTTCCAACAAACACTGAAAAAAGACTCTCCTTCGACTCGAGCGCGGTTCAAGTTTGTGGCCTGAGGGCCCCCTGTGTCAGGGTGGCCATATTGGAAAGCACAACTGTGGGCCAATCATTGTGGCTTGGGGTCTGAGAAATTATGATTGGCTAACCCAGAGGTAGGTGTCCGCCTTTATCCCAGTATGTTTAGGCAGGAAGAGCAAACTGTACCTCCCGTTTGTATTAGAGTTGGAGTTGGGAGAAATGGTTCTCTATAATAAGTAAGAAAAATGGCATAGAAATGGCCCTGGGAGGACCCATGGGAGCCTAACACTGTTCTGCCTCCCTTTCTATACCCCAGTTTCTGTTTAATAGGTGCCCCCTTCTATAACCACATTTAAATCTTGAGTCCTATTCTACCCAGAGTGTAGGTGACCATAGCTCTCTTGCTGCTTGTTACCCATAGGCATACATTCCCTCCCATGCAGGTGCATATTTATTAGTCATTCCTCAAAAGGTATGGGAATTTCATTTTCATGATATGGTACTAGTAAAATAATATATTTTTCCTTTCCTTTTGAAGATGTCCAAGGTCTCACTATAGACTTACTACACAGACCAACCTTGGGACAGGCCCATGAATGTTTATTTGTAAATATGTGCCCCTTGGTGGTGACGGGCAACCTGAATTAGGAATGACTATCTTACTGCTTACTGGTCCCATGTGTCTAATTATTATTGTAAATTTTCAACTACCCCTCAGAGTTTAGCTAGACTATGTCCCAAAATCTTTCCCAATAAATATGTCCAGGACCTAGGCACATAATCTCTTAACTATCACTAGACAAAAGACCAGGAAAATAGGCTTAAGAGACTCTTTGATATTGAAAGTGCACTGTCCACACAAGAATGTCAACTGGGACTGAGGAGAGTTTTAGGACTAAGCCGGCCATCACAATCTCTGGACATTCAGTCCTCAATGTACTGAGCGTCGTTTCACTCAATGGATACATTCCTTCCGCCAACTGATCCTTACTCTCTCTGCCCATTTGCCAAAGTCCGCACTTCTGAATCCCATGCAGTGTATGTTATTAATTGCTGCTAAATTATTTAAAAAGTAAATTTACTTTAACAGATCTCAAAAGCATAATAAAGGGGATATATCTCTTACCTTATTTGAAAGGAAATTTGGTTGTTTCCTCCTAAAATTACATAAAATGAGACCAGCTTTGAGGAAAGCAGGAGAAAGAAAAAGAAAATGCCACCACAAATTATAGAACTTCCCAACTGCCTCCGATAAGTTAACTTTTTCAACAATAAAAATAAAAATATTAAACACCTTACATTTACAGAGTCCTTATTATGTATCAAGGATGTATAAAGCACTTCCCATGTATTATTGCATTGTTCCCTTAAAACAACCCTCTGTGGTGGGTAGATCTTTTACTCAGCCTCATTCTGCATATGAGAAATTAACTAAGTGCCTAAGCCCCTGCCTCCCAACCTCAGTTAGTTAATAGCAGGAACAGGAATTAAACTTGACTCCAAACAGCAGCCCCTAGTCATCACAAGTTGGGCTTTCTTTTGCCTTCCCAGGGCACACGATTTGTTTGCCAGCTTTTCTAAGGGATTGCATATTAAAAGGGCTTTTTTTTCTGTCTTTGGAAGGCTTTCAGCTCCATTAATTTAATAACATATTCATTAGAGGGCTGAGAGTTACAGTCCAGGCTGTGTGATGCAGGTAAGGAGGGCAAGTTTCCTTGAATAGGTTCACAATGTGGTTCATGTTTATGTTATGCTCATTGGACCATGACAGTTAAACCGAAATAGAGAGTAGGTCCTTGTCAGATTCTGTTTCCTTCTCTTTCATGTTGATTGATTTTATGCTTGAACTACTACGGATACTTAGACCAGTCATTTTAACCTTTTTGGGGTTACTCATCCCTTGGAGACTAGTGAAACCTTTGAACTCTTTTTCTAGAAAAATCTTTATATCCACATGATCAGAAAAGCTATTAATATATGAATGTTGGAAGATTTACAGAAGAAGCCTGTCTGTGAAGTTTAAGAATCTGAGGAACCCATATTAAATACTTCTACTTTGGTCAAATAAATTCAGATTCCTCCCTTGTATTCAGCAAACACCAGAAATGAAAGACTCAGAAACCAAAGAAACATCTTCTCCTGACTCCATCTCCTTGACTTCTCAGAATGAATACCGGGAAGCCCCAGCCACATCACCAAAGCCACCACACTCAGGCATGCAACTGGAGCTCTGCGCAAATGTGGCTCACCAAGGAGATGAGAAGGAACTGGAGTCCAGCTCATGTCCTGCTTGCCAGCCCACTGCTAAGTTGGGCTACATTCACCAAGAGTGAGTGTGTTTTCTAATTTGCAGAAAGGAGTTTGTGTATGGATCAGTGTCCTCCATGATATCTACCCCTGGACCATGTTACAGGCAGAAATGACCTATGGAGGCTGGGTGCGGTGGCTCAAGCCTGTAATCTCAGCACTTTGGGAGGCTGAGATGGGCAGATCATGAGGTCAGGAGATCGAGACCATCCTGGCTAACACGGTGAAACCCCGTCTCTACTAAAAATGCAAAAAATAGCCGGGCGAGGTGGCGGGCGCCTGTAGTCCCAGCTACTCCGGAGGCTGAGGCAAGAGAATGGCGTAAACCTGGGAGGCGGAGCTTGCAGTGAGCTGAGATCCGGCCACTGCACTCCAGCCCGGGGGACAGAGTAAGACTGCGTATCAAAAAAAAAAAAAAAAAAAAAAAAAGACCTATGGATAAAAGTCCCCCATTCCCCAAAGCAAAAAACCCCAGCTCAGCTTACTCCCAAATGGCTCCCTGCAGGTTCAAGGCATGGCACTGGAATCTCCACTCAGTCCAGAAAGCCAGCTTCCTTGTGTCCAGTCTCCATTCTGCTTGTGAGCAGCATCGAGATGGTCATACAGTTTTTTTGTTGGGAATCCAATTTCATAGACACAATTTGCCAATTGTTATTCATCACAATGCGCGTGAGATTTAAACAATAAGTATTTCCTCTTTGCTTGCACACCTGCTTATCCACCACAGCTTATCTATGCAATGTTTTTGAAATGTAAACCATATTCCCTTCTAATAAGAGCCAGACGGGTTTTCGTTTTCCAGTAGTGGAAACTTCACAGTGAGGATTTTCATGCCTGGTTGGCCTAGTCTGATTCTCTTTTTTGTTTTATTTTTAAAGAGGGAGTCTACCTCTGTCACCCAGGCTGGAGTGCAGTGGCATGATCCCAGCTCAGTGCAACCTCCACCTCCCAGATTCAAGTGATTCTTGTGCCTTAGCCTCCCCGGTAGCTGGGTTTACAGGCATATGCCACCACACCCAGCTAATTTTTGTATTTTTAGGAGAGATGGGCTTCTCCGTGTTGCCCAGGCTGACCTCAAACTCCTGGACTCAAGCAATCCACCCACCTTAGCCTCCCAAAGTTCTGGGAATACAGGCATGAGCCACTGTGCCCTGCTTTATAACCCTTCTTAATTGACCTTGTCAGCTATGTGGGAACCAAGGATCTGGACCTGAGGCTTTTATTCATGCCACAAATATTTCTGAAGTACCTACTATGTGCCAAGCACTGGAAAGCCCAATAGAAGATAGAGGTAAGAATAGGTGATGATAATCCATCCTGGAAATGCTACCAACTGGGGTTTATGCCATTAGATTAAAGGTGAGTGGTTAGACCTTCCTCAAGAAGACGTAAGGCCTTGACCACATATCTGTGAGGGCCGTAACTTCTCTGGTTTGATTTGTGTACTAATAGCTTCATATTAATATGAAGAATATTCTTGGATGGCCAAGAGAAACCTGCCTGAAGGCACAAGATTAATCCACATGGCCTTTAAGGTCTCTTTTAAACGTAATGTTGTAAGGCATTGACAGACAAATCAATCCTCTGAAGTTTCATCATGCACTTGGGTGAGAAGAAAGCTGAAGGAGTCTGAAGGAGTCTTACTTTTACTGAACCCACTTGTTTGAGCTACAGAAGAACTAGGATGTGGGATTTGTTCCAAGTCTGCCAATTCAGGACCTCCTATCCTTGACTGATGAAGACACTGTACACCAAGCTTCAGGGGAAATGGGACAGCCAGAGTACAGTGCAGCCAAACTGTCTTATTATAAACCCACATTTTATTTCATCTCTGCTTTCTCTTTATCTCTGCAAGCTTCCCTTTGCAATCTGGTTTTCTTTGCTTACTTATCCCTTCAGATTCTGACCTTTCATGTTCTTGTTGCCTTGCACAAAAAGTGTTTTCTTTTCTTGACTCAAGGTGTTTGAGACTCATTTGGGTGCTGTGCCTCTTTGACATGCCTCACAATGTCCCCCAGGACCATCACCAGTAAACAGCATTTCCCATTCCCAAATGCATCTTGTCTTTTCTGGATCTTATGCCCAAAGGTTGGATGTTATATTCTGGTACAAGTGATGACCAGAATGACAAAAATACATTGCACTTCTCAGAGGACCCTACCTGAACAACGAGTGACCTCTCCCTTCACTGAGCATGGCTGCAAATTATACTCTCTTGACTGTCTCCTCTGAAAGCATGATGGTGCTGAGTGCCTGTTACCATCTAATCAATTATTCTGTATAGAAATATCTTCATAGTAAGAAAGTCTTTGAGAGCAGTGAGGGACATGAATGATTGACCATCCCAGTGGCTTTTGAGTGAACTGTGAGCCTAGACCAGAGGCCCCCCTGGAGACAGAGTTAAGAGGGCTCCATGGAAACACCGTCTAATTTTCATACTGGAGAGAAGAAGAATTTTATCACAGTGTAGCAGCCCTCCTGGCAGCTCTTAGGAGGGTGTTGATGTGTCCCTGAGGTGAATTTCAATGCCAATATTCTGTCAGTTGGGCTGTTGGTGAATTGTTCCAGAGCAGGTCAAGCTATGCACACTTAGCATTATTTTTTACTATTAGGAGTAACCCAACAAAAAGAAAATTTTCTCTCATCCAGGGACATAATACAAGGGGAAAAGAAGAGAGAAAGAGGTAGAGAAGCAAACCAACAGCTCCAGTACCATGGCGAATGACTAGAACACAAAGCTCCAAAAACACTCTCTTGGGTTATATACTTTAAATAATAACTGTGTCTCGGAAAGAGAACTATCAAGGGCCACATGTATTTATGGAAATGCTCCCATCCAGAGGAAAAGATGACTACTTGGAATGGATTTTCGAAGATTAAAGGAACAAAGGCAGTTGGGCCATTTCCATTATTATATTTTCTATGGAGTTCATGTAACTCATTTGTGTTATTGTTGGGTTTTGGTACAGAGGCATATATACCCTGAGGTACATTTTTTGAGTGAAGAAAATAAAAAAAGAGGATTTTGAATAGATTTAAGAATGATTAACACTTTTCAACTGAAAAGCCACTGTGCTTAACTAAAGGGATTAGTGAATTTGAGTCTTCCTGAAATCAAATGCTGTTTCTCCAATGCATAAAGATAATTATCTTTTATTTCATGTAAATAATGTGAAGGTAGGATTTGAGAGATGTTAATCTTTTTAATAAGCCAATGGTTGATTGAAAAGTTAGAAGACAATGGGACAGGAGATATGGAAAAGCAGTTTATGACTGATGAGAAGGAAGAAGAGGAAGAGAAGAAGAAGAAGAAGAAGAAGAAGAAGAAGAAGAAGAAGAAGAAGAAGAAGAAGAAGAAGAAGAAGAAGAAGAAGAAGAAGAA
>NW_012115888.1:3727739-3780624 GCF_000951035.1 Colobus angolensis palliatus | reverse complement strand
AGGAGGAAGGGGAGGAGGAGGAGGAGAAGGAGAAGGAGAAGGAGAAGGAGAAGAAGAAGAAGGTGGCAGAGGAGGAAGAGGTATGGGGTGGGAAGAAAGAACCACCACCACAATGATGCCCTGGGTTTGTAGGCTGCTTTAACATTTATAAAATGCTCTTATCACTAGAATATACGCAAATTTGTCTTAATTATCTTTGGTTCCTCAATTCTTAACATAATGCCTGACTAATGGTAGTAACTCAATAAGAATTAGTTTCATGACTATACTAAAGAAGAGTTGAGTGACTAAATTTACTATTTTATTTAATTTTTACTATAATTCTATGAGCTTCGATTTATTATCTTGGTTTAATATATGAAGATTTCAAGACATATACAGAGTAAATAACTTATGCAAAATCACGTGAGCCAAAAGTAGAGCCAGAATTTCAGTCCAAGTTTTCTGTCCTTACCCAGGGCCTTTTTACAGTAACAAAGCTCAGATTCTTGGATAACTTAGAATTGGAACTGATCTTGAAATGAAACTTATATTGGGTGTAGAAAATAACACAAAAAAAGAGATACTTTGCTTTACTTTTTAAGGTCAGTTGTTGTATCAGTGAGCAATTGCCGCAATAAGTCTGAGTCCCTCAGATTCAGTGGCAGGCAATAGTAAGTGTTTCTTTTTAGGATAACAGGTCTGTAGGTTGACTCAGAGCAGATGGATTAATACAAACTGGGCTCAGCTGGGTGGCTCTGGTTCTAGCTGCTGATTGAGTTGCCCTTGCTTCCTTCTTACATGTTGGGCTCAGAATTCTTCCAAATGTATTTATTCTGGGACCCATAGTGAAGGGTCATCAGCTACCTAGGGAAGTTATTCTTAGGGTGATGAGTGAGGAACCAGAGATCAAATCATCCTTGCATGCATATTTCAAGCCTCTGCCTGCATGTCCTGTGCTAATACCCCGTTGGTCAATGTGGTAGTCAGAATGACCTCCAAAGATGTCTATACCTTAATTCCCGAAACCTGTGAGTATGTCATATTTTATGGCAAATGGGACTTTACAGATGTAATTAATATTATGTATTTAATATTGTAAACCTTAAAATAGAGGAATTATCTAGGATTGTCTGAGTGGACTCAATTTAATCACGTGTCCTTAAAAGCAGAGAACTTTTTCCAGCTTGAATGAGAAAGATGCAGCCATAGAGAAGTCAAAGAGACTTGAAGTGTGAAAGGAACACAACCCACCATTGTTGGAAGAGGCCACATGGAAAGCATGGGAAGAAATGCACATAGCCTATAGGACCAAATACTGGCTTCCTGGTGACAGCTAGCAAGAAAGGGAGATCAGTCTTAACATTAAAAGAACTGAACTCAACCAACAATTAGAGTGAGGTTGGAAGTGGATTCATATCCTTAAACCTACATAAAAGATCCAGCCCTGCTGATTTAGGCCTTATGAGATCCTAAGCAGAGGACGCAGTAGAGACCACTGAACTTCTGACCTACAGAAACTATGAGATAATAAATGGAAGTTGTTTTAAGCTAATATCTTTGTGATAATTTGTTATGACAGCAATAAAAAAAATACAGACAATGAAAGTCACATAACCAATTCCAAAGACCAGGGTCAAGGAAGGCCTTTCCGCCTAATGTTTGGCCATGGCCAATGTTGATTGTCATACAGCAGGATAGTGAAAAATCTGGACCAACACTTCAAACTTCTCCAATTAAACTGAAGTGAAAGGAGAACACTCATGTCCAGAGGAAGTTTAGTTAAAATGACTGGGATGTGGGGAGGCTGTTACAAAAACCTTTCTCAAAATACAAAAGCCTAGAAACAAGAGCTATTTAAATAAGCTATCAAACCAGAGAAGTTTCCAAGTGCTTTTCGGTTTTCATCTGAAACTGGGGCGGGGATGGAAAGGTAGGGTTGGAAAGTCAGGTTTGTATATTTCCCAAAAAATGAGAGAGTGTTTATGGTGCTGATAGGGAGTAGCTGTTAACATTGTAAAACTGATATGTTGGGTGAAATCCCAACCAATTAAGGCTCTGTCATTTATTGACCTTTGTAGTTTGTCCTTTGAGATTTTCTCAGCAAATTATTAATGCAAGCTTGTTGTATTCCAGGGGCAGATTCTAAATATGCATGACAGAAAATCTAGACCCTACAGGCATACCTCAGAGATACTGTGAGTTTGAATCAAGAATACCACAATAAAGCAAATATAGCAATAAAGTGATTACACAAATTCTTTGGCTTCCCAGTGCCTATAAAAGTTACATTTACGCTATACTATAGTTTATTAAGTGTGCAATAGCATTATGCATAAAATGTACAAATATTAATTTAAAATATTTTTAAATGAAAAATGTCAGTGATCACCTGAGTCTTCAGCAAATGATCATCTTTTTGCTAGTAAACAGTCTTACCTTGATGCTGATGGCTGCTGACTAATTAGTGTGGTGATTGCTGGAAGCTGAGGTGACTGTGGCAATTTCTTAAAATAAGGTTTAGCCACATTGATTGACTTCTTCTTTCACAAAAGATTTCTCTGTAACAGGTGATGATATTTGATAGCATTTTACCCACAGTAGAACTTCCTTCAAAATTGAAGTCAGTCTTCTTCAACCCTGCCACTGCTTTATTAAATATGGTTATTGAATATTCTAAGTCCTTTGTTTTCATTTCAACAGTGTTCATAGCATCTTCATCGGGAGTAGTTTCCGTCTCAAGAAACCACTTTCTTTGCTTACCTAGAAGTAACTACTTACCTACTCAAATTTTACCATGAGATTGCAGCAATTCAGTCCCAGCTTCACAGTCCACTTTTAACTCTAGTTATCTTGCTTTTTTCCACTACAGCTGCAGTGACTTCCTCCACACTGAAGTCTTGAATCCCTCAAAGCCATCATGAGAGTTGGAATCAACTTCTTCCAAACTCTTATTCGTGTTGTTATTTTAACCTAATCTCATGAATCATGCCTGTTCTTAAAATGGCATCTAGAATAGTAAATCTTTTCCAGAAGGTTTTCAATTTACTTTACCCAGATCCATCAGAGAAATCATTATTTATGGCAGCTGTAGCTTTACAAAAAGTATTTCTTAAATAATAAGACTAGATATTTGAAATTATTCCTTGATCCATGGGCTTTAGGATGGATGTTGTGTTAATAGGCATGAAAACAGCAATTAATCTCCTTTTATATCTCCATCAGAGCTCTTGAGTGACCAGGTGCATTGTTAATAAGGAATAGAATTTGGAAAATAATCTTCTTTTCTAAGCAGTGGGTCTTACCAGTGGACTTAAAATATTCAAAAAAACCATATCGTAAACAGATAAGCTGTCATCCAGGTTTTGTTGTTCCATTTACAGAGCAAAGGCAGAATACATTTAATATAACTCTGAAGAACCTTAGGATTTTGGGAATTATAAATGTGCATTAGCTTCAACTTAAAGTCCTCAGCTGCATTAGCCGCTAACAAGAGAGGTAGCCTGTCTTCTCAAGCTTTGAAGCCAGGCACTGACTGTTTCATCTACATGGAAAATCTGTTGTTTAATGTAGCCACCTTCACCAGTGATCTTAGCTAGATGTTCTCAGTAACGTGCTACACCTTCTACATCAGCACCTACAGCTTCATCTTGTACTTTCATGTTCTGGAAGTCACTTATTTCCTTAAACCTCATGATCCATCCTCTGCTAGCTTCAAACTTTTCTACTGCAACTCCTTCATCTCTCCTCAGCCTTCAAAGAATTGAAGACAGTTAGGGCTATGCTCTGGATTGGGCTCTGACTTAAGGGAGTGTTGCCAGTTTGATCTTCTTTCTAGACCACTAAAACTTCCCCTGTATTAGCAGGAAAGCTGTTTTCCTTCATATCATTTGTGTGCTCACTGGAATGGGTCTTTTAATTTCCTTCAGGAACATTTTCTTTGCATTCACAACTCACCTAACTATTTGACTCAAGAGGCCTAGCTTTCAGCCTATCTTGGCTTTCAACATACTTTTCTCACTAAGCTTAGTCATTTCTAGCTTTTGATTTAAAGTGAGAGACATGCCACTCATCCTTTCACCTAAACATTTAGAAGCTATTGTAGCCTTATTGATTGGCATAATTTCAATATTTTGTGTCTCAGGGGATAGGGATGACTGAGAAGAGGGAGAGAGATGGGGAAACAGTTGGTCAGTGGAGCAGTCAGAACACACATTTATGGGTTAAAGTTTCTGTTTCATATGGGTATGATTCATAATGCCCCAAAGCAACTACAATAGGAGCACTAAAGATGGCTGGTCACAGATCATCATGACAAATATAGTAATAATGAAAAAGTTTGAAATTTTGTGAGAATGACTAAAATGTGACACAGAGACGTGAAGTGAGCCCATGCTGTTGGAAAAATGGCATCAGTAGACTTGCTTGACACAGGGTTGTCCTAAACCTTCAATTATTAAAAAAAAAAAAAGCAAAGTGCAATCAAATGAGGTATGCCTGTATTCTGCCTTGCGTCTATAATTCTGGCTGACTGATGCAGTGAGTCACCTAGCAACTGATGCCAAGGAACCAAATCCACCTATGTCCAAGGAGCTGGAGTTAAGCTTCTCTAGGGAAACCATGGTTAGAGATGACAGCTCACTCTGAATATGTGACACATATTCTATGTACGGCTCTGCCCTAGACCACTCACTTTTATAAGATTTGGAAGACCTGGTGGAATCTGAGACCATAGCAACCCAATCAAAAATGGGCTCAATTTATGTGTTGGAGAAATGTGTATCCATTTCACCTCCATGAAAAAATGAGCTTTTGTGTCTGAGAAGTCATTTCTTGCCATGGGACTCTGAAGAACAATGGTTAAGGGGCTCAGTCAGGGGTGTGAATCTTCAGCTTTCTTCATTCCTAATTGTTTGACTTTGGGAAAAGTGCTTAATCTCACTAAACCTGATGCTGCTAATCTGTAAACAAGGCCTATAATAGTACCCACCTCATAGGTGGAGAGCCATTTTGAGATTTGAATGATAGCTATTGTTATGATTCAGGGTCAAGCAGAATGTAATCAGCTGAATTGCAGGAGAATAGGTTTAAAGTTGACATAAAAAGGAATGTCCCTGCAGGAAGAGTTACAAATATTACTGTGAAAATTTATAGAAACTCCTTCCATGGAGGCTTTGACAATAATACTGACTATAAAATTATGTGATGGTTGTTTCTGGCCACTCAAGAATTTACACAGTCAAGTAAGTGGCTGTCATCCCCTCAAAGTCACCACCTTGGAGATTTATACCCTGATTCCAATGATACTGCTTTTGAGCAAACTTTCTTTGGTATCTCATCACTAAAATGGCCTTCAGAGCATGTAATGTTTTCCCTTCAACATCCCTTTATAGAGTAAAACCATCATCTTCTCAGAGCTGATGTGACTTTTAGAAACAAACAAAAGTCATTCAAAACCAGTAAAGAGAGGGGACTATACAATGAGAAAGAATCTTGTGTAGCTCAAATACTTGCACTGAGATTTGCATTCATGCATTCTTTATATGAAGAGATTAGAAATGAGAAGAACTTTACATCTTATATATGATGCTTTACCTGCAAATGCCCTGGAACCTGTGTGGTTTTTTTCTTGGATAGTTGACACACAATTGTTTATAATGTTCTCTATCCTTTGTGGCGAGCCAGAAATATAATAAAAAGTCTTTTTAAGCGACTAATTTTTGAAGCCAAAGCCATTGGGGATCTGGATTCCCCAAAACCCACTCCTTCTTAACTGCTTCCAGAATCTCGTAATTTGCTTCCCTAACTCCCTCATGATTTGGTCACATCCAGAGCCTATTTATTGGGAAATATTTCTAATCTCCCTTAACAGATGGATTCTATCTATTTAAGACTCACACCTGATTAGTGGGGAGCCTTAGCTAGTGAAGATTGCCAATGATTAAAGCTTCCACTGCCTTTGCTACCAGAATCTCACATTTCCAACCAACTGCCACAGGACACACTCACATTCCTGCTGGGTATTTAGATGAATACTAATGACTGATCCATGTGCCAAATCACAGGATGCTAGCTGTCCTCTGCATCATTGGTGTGCCTGCCATTCTGATGAACCAAGTTAGTTCATCCCAGAGGGACCAAACCCAAGAGTGGATTAGGCAGACGAATTGGAAGGGAATACAGAATTCACCAAGAGCAAAAAAAATTGTGTGGAGAGTCCCCAAAGTTTTCTAAGCCAAGAATTTTATCCTTTTTTGGGGGGGGGGGAATCTGCTTCTCCAGCCTCCCTCCAACTCAGCAGATTCACATTTTCTCTGAAATCCACCACGGAGCGATATCACCTCAGGACTTGTGTTCTTGGTAAAGAACTCCCCAGTGCAAGCAAAGCTGGCCTTGATCATGATACCAAGGTCTTCTAAAATGTCTCTGCTGAGGTCACTTAAGGTCACTTGTCTGGACAAGTGTCTACACTATGACTGACGGCCTGGAGGCTCTGTGTGACTGTGCTGGCTGCAGAACTGTGGGGCAATTGGTCTGGCTGAGTACTGGCCCTCTGTCCCTATTGGGCAGAGTCCTGGCTGCTTTCAACCTCGATCTGAAGCTCTCCTCAAGGACTGGTTCGCACTTGTAGCTCCCTCTTTGGTGAGAAAGAACAATGTGAGGAGAGGCTCTGGCCCCTAATATTTCTGAGTTTGGCTACAATTTGTAGATGGGTCACACAGGTGGTGCCCTCCCTCACTCTTACCCCTGCATGGAAGTCCCTGCTAATTGATCCAGACTGTCTTTCCTGGTGAACATAGAGTCATTCTCTAAATTATTTTTGCATAATAGTTTTGGAAACTGCAATCAATCAATAGGTGTTAGCATGCAAAATGAAACCTACTTGCTATCAAGATTCTTGGCCAGATCCAAGGAGTTCAGAAAGCATAAGCTCTATGAGCTGCTTCCTCCCATATTTTTTTCCTCCCACATTTTTAAAAATATGACAAGAAACATATTCACAATATGCATAAGCATCTAGGTGTTACTGCTATAGAATCAGAATGTCTGAAAAGTTAGAACAACTTTGGAGACCTGTTCATTTTGCAGAAGAGGAAATTGACTCTTATGGTAAAGTTTCTCTCTCTCTCTCTCTCTCTCTCTCTCTCTCTCTCTCTCTCTGTAGCTATTGGGCATCTGAAGCCCCCTTACAAATGGGAGATTCCTCAGCTCATGAGTCTCAGCAGGAAGCAAAGCTTGATTTTCACTCTAGATGCTGAAAACCTCAAACTTTCACCTTCTCAGCCTCCCTTGCAGCTAAGTATGGGCACATGACCAAGGCAGCACTAATCAGAGGTACCTGTCCCAAACTCTGAATTGGGAGCTTGAGATGTAAAGAGGCAGGGAGATTCCCTTCTGATGGTGGGCGGTGGCAGTTGTGATTTCAGGAGCTCCAGGCTTGATGCTGCAATGCAGTATTCCTGCTCAGTTCTGGCAGCAGCAATGGTGTCCTTCCTGACTGGTTTTGTTGCATGGTTTGGTTTCCGTCCTAGTTGTTGCCAGGACCTCATGTTCCTGAGCATTTTCCAAGCCTTGTTCTATGCCCTTCCTGGTTGTCCCGAGAGCTACCTCATGTCTTCTTAATAAAATATTTATCTGCTTAAGTCAGTCAAAGTTTTAGTTTTTTTGTTCTTATGCTTTTATTTTGGTTTTTAGTTTCTTGCATCCCAGACCTCTAACTCATATGTGGCCCACTGGGTACAAATAATCAATAGGCTCTTGTAGCAGAGCTGGGGTTGGGGCTACTTAAACCCTAGCCCTATGTGATTTACTCAGGGCACCAACCTTGCTCTTTTTATGTTAATGTCTTTTCTCATCTTATTCTCTACTTTTTGCTGGGAAATGCTGTAATATCTCTGCCTTTTCGCTACATTCAAAGTGAAGGAATAATCAAAGTAAGATAGAATATAGGATCAGTTTACATTTCTCACTAATATAGGCATTCACTGTACAGTAAGTAAAAATTTAGGGGCCTGTATTAGTGAGAATAGATTAGACAAAGAGGGACCTTAAACTCAAAATATCCATGACCTAAGAAATTTAGAAGAGTGTTTCTCTTTCCCATAAATTAGAGTGGTGCAGAGTGCGGGGGGCTCCAGGCTGTTGGAGATCCAGGCTCTTTTCCTCTTATTCCTCCTTCACCCTCAGCGCTAAGTGTTGTGATCAACATATGGTTTCAGACACAAGGCCTGCAAAGCAGAATGTGTTTACCATCCAGCTTTATTTATTTATTTATTTTTTTAAATAAAGAAGCATGCAGACACTTGCTAAAATTCTTCCGAACTCCAATGTCAAAAATTTGAATGGACATTATTCTAGGTCTTTACAGAGGGTCTGGTGGGGGCTGGGCTCCAGCAGCACCTACTGTGCAACTCTGACCCTGCCTGGCAACAACAGTGGGTGACGTCCTTTGGAGAGGCAAGGTCAGCTCTCAGTTAAAGTTATCAAGCTAAGGTGAAAACAAAGTCCTCCCTCAGAGTGATGTCCACATGGGCAGCGTAGATATGCCTCTTCTGTGGCAAATGCTGGTCACAGATGCCACAGTGCCAGGAGATGGAAGCTTTCAGCTTGAACTTTTCCAGCTGAATTTAATATCTGATCAGATAAAATGATTGCATCATTTTTCTTAAGTAGAGGATGAATTCTGACTAGCCTGGCCTTTATTCCTCATGAGAATCATCAAAATTTATTCCGTAATCAATGTCACAAAAGTCCCCAGAGAAACAAAGGATCTCATCTATAAAAAGCAGGAACATTATTTAACATCTCGCAAAGCCAAGATTTCACCTACTAATCATCTTCAACTCTCTCTTCATTTGCTCAGTGATCACCAATTCAAACAAGCAGGGAGACCCATGGTAGTAACCAGTATTTTGTAATAAGCTACATTCTCTCTCTCACTCCAATGCATACACATGGTAATTATAAAAAGCATTCTTTTGAATAGGTTTATTACTGATGCTATACTGTATCCAGAATAGGCACTCTAACTTTTAATTATCTTTCCTCCTTCAGATTCTGAAAGCAATTCCTTTAAGCTATGAAATCTACACTGATGTCTATCATCTTAAAAAGCAGGACTCCCACCTCTTTGAACACATAAAGAATGTTTTGTTTGATTTTTTCCTTTGACATTGGCCGGTCAAGGTTGACACATAAGTGTTAAAATCATGGCACATTTCAGTAATTGCAACTTCCCCAGTCTGTGGAAGGTCTGATAAATGGCCATCATGTGAACAACAGCAATAACAATTACTATTCGCAAAAACACTTGGACAATTTCAAAGTGTTTTTTTATGAACTTAAAAAAAACCTAAATCTTCCAACCCACTTTTGAGTTGCTTCATCCAGCCCAAATGTCAACCTGGAGCAAATAATGATTATTACAATGATTATTACAATATTTTTCTTTAATAGAAAAATCAATTCTACAGCAGTCTCAGTAGAAGTTCAGCAATTGTTCTTAAAGAAAAAAGGGAAAATAGCTCCAGGTCTTCTTGACAGAAATCAAACTACCCCAAATTATAGACTGAGCAGACAAAATTACACAATGGGGATGCTATGAAAATCGAAAGCATTGATTATTTTTTTTTTTTTTTTTGAGGCAGAACACAGGCTCCCAGTACTGAAATAACACGTGATGCTCCAGCTGGGAAACGTAAAGCAACCATGGCCACGGTCAGGAGTGCGTGTGGGTTGCAGCTGTGTGTCTAAGCAGGTGTTTGCAAGACCATGGGGGGCGATTCAGTTCCCATAGGAAAAACAAGGCCAGCTCCTCTCAGATACTGCTCTGCATGACATTGCAAAGCCTTTCTGCTGGCTTTTAGACCAGCGAAGTGCCCTTTACATCTTTGAGTTCCTAAGCTGGGGTTAGCTCAGGTCAATGAGCCATTTCCTGGAGTGCACTGTGCATGGTGCAACCCAGGAACTCACTGAAGAGAGATGGGGTTGGAGGACAAGTAAATCGGCACGAGCTGAAGTTTCCTTCTTTGCATGGTCAACATGATGGGCAGTTCTCTCCTGGCCCAGAACAGTCTCTCAGCCACAGAGGTGCTGCTAGATGGACAGGGCTGCTCCCTCGCACTCACATCATGAGGTGGCGGGGAAGGGAAATGCTGTGGGAGGCTGGTCTTGCTCTTCTTTTCTTTTTCAGTAACTTTTAGTTTGTTATGTTTAATTTAGAAATGCCAAAAACAAACCAGAAAGACAAATTGAGTCCACCAAATTTTCTGTGTGTATCATTCGACATAACAGTTCTGAAGATACTGGTTTATCAATTATTGTTATTTATTTATTTTTTTAAAAAAAATCAGTTTTGTGGTTTGTTGTAGCCTGTCTTGGTGACTGCGAATAGTATATATAAATACCATGTGGTTTTTACTCTACCTTTGGTCTTCACTTACCCTCTGGCTTCTTCTTGCCTTTTCCCCTTCCCTTCATGCTGCACCAGACACAATGAACTGCTTTTTCTTTCTACAACACTGCGCTCCTTCCTGTCTCAGAGATTTTGCATATTCTGTTTTATCTAGCTGTAGCCTTCCCTCCCTCTGATCTTCAGGTATCAGCTTGGAAGAAAATTTTCTGTGGGAGGCATTTTTCAACCCTAGATAAAATTATATTCTCTTGCTATGCAATTTTATAGCACCTTGAATGTCCTCTGTCTTCATCATAATAATGGTGAACACTCATACAACACAGGGTGCTAGACACTGCTCTAAGAATCTGCACACACTCATACACAACACACATATTCATATACCTACATGTCTATATATGTATCTAAGTATCTAGGTTCAGTTGAGAATCAAAATGAATACATAGCAGCAATGGAATAGATAAACAGATAAATAGGTATGTAGGTAGGTAGATAGGTAGGGAGGTAGGTGGATGGATGGATAGATAGATAGATAGATAGATAGATAGATAGATAGATAGATAGATAGATAGATAATAGATAGTCTTGCACTTTTTGCCATTTCCCTGTGGAATATGAAATGCCCCATAGTAAACATCCAACTGACAATTATAAAATGCCATAATGCTTCTTCAGACCATCAGCCTCCTCTGCGTGTATATTCTCAGGAGCAGTGCCAGCATAGGTAAAAATAACACAAAACACAATTTTGTGTGCATCCCTGGTAAGATCAGCTATCTCAAGAATTTTGCTCAGCGAGGGCCATGCCTGGCTTTGCCCAGGAAGGACGCAAATAAATCTATCAATCAGTAAAAGAGCGATACTGTGGGTTGAAGAAAGCATGCATCGGCTGTACTAGTTAGGGTCACACAGACCACTGTACCAAATCAACCACAAAAGGAGTAATAGCTCACACATAGTGGCAGTTTATTTCTTGCTGAGTAGTTCTAAGTCAAAAAGTCCTGTTCTTCTCCACACAGGAATTTCAGGCCTCAGGAAGCTCTGCCATCTTCAATGTGTGATTTCTACAGTCGCTGGGGTTTCCTGCATCCAGTCAGGAAGGGTTTTAGAAGACCATTTGGGTAGTTTTTACAGATCTGACCTGAAAGTCTGCCCAATCTGGACACAATTCCTTCGCTAACATTCAGTCACATGGTGTATCAATTTCATGTTGCTGCTGTTGGAAATTGCCACAAATACCATGGATTAAAACAATATGCATCTATTCTTTTACAATTTTGGAGGTCAGAAATCTGAAATCACTTTCTCTGGGCTGAAATCAAGATGCTGGCAGAACCACGTTCACCCTAGAGGGACGGGGGAAAACTTGTGCTCAGCCTTCGCCAGCTGCTAGGGCTACATTGTTGACCCCTCCTTGTTCCTGCCCCCACCTCTGTCTCCAAAGCCAGTGATGTAAGCCTCTTTCTTTGGTGGTCACCATGCTTTCTTCTTCTTTGGCAAATCTTTTTTAACCTCTCTCTTATAAGACACTTGTGATTGCATTTAGTGTCTACTATGACAACACAGGATAAACCTTCCACCTAAAGATTTTTAACTTTGTTGTATCTGCAGAGTTTCTGTTGCTACATAACAGTTACAGATTTCATAAATTAGGGCCTGGATATCTTTGGGGGCTATTATTCAGTCTACCATAGTCTGCTCTCTGGTCCCCAAAAATTCACATATATCCCACATACAAAAAACATTCACTCTACCCAAACACCTTGCAAAGTCTTAACCCATTACTGCATCAACTCAAAGCCCCCCAAAAAATTCCCTAAATTTACCACGTGTGGACATACTGAACTGCAAGAAGATTGGAGAAAAGTGCTGTCTGCTCTGGTGACCAGCTGGCCGTCTCTGTTGCACCATCAATGTCTGAAGAGTAGCTCCAAAGATCTTGTTTTTGACCTGGCTGTCAGGATTGAGGCTAAGCCTAAAGTGGTCCTTACTCACAATTACAATTTGGCAGTATGGTGGAGCCCAGGAGTGAGTTTCCCTGGAACTGTCCTCCCAAAATACTTCCCCTCTTCTAGCCCTTTTATCTAGTCTAGTTAGAAGTCACCACCACTAGCGTTGCTCCATCATATTCTACAGAAAACAGTCATCAAATGAGTCCCAGAGAGAGAGGGCACTTTCCTAACCTTCTCATTTAGTGTGATAATGTGGATTATGTGTCCAGCCAGCCATCTGTGGATGAGACCTGTCAAGTAATGGTGGGATGGGGAACAAGGACGATTGCTGGAGGAAGACAAGTTTTCCCTGTATTATTCTTTTATTCTGTGAATCCTCTTAGAGGCCCCCTCGTAGTCTTCAATGCAGAAAAAAAAAAACAAAGAAATGTAGAAAAGGAAGAGAGATAAAGGAAAAGAGCTTGGACAGTAAGACCATGACCTCAGATGACCTTCACTGGCATTCCTGGCAAGGCTTGCTCATCCCCATTCCGATATTGATGAGAGTAGTACCAGAAGAGGCATTTTTATAACAGCAATGATGTACCAGACATAACCTGGAATTTGGAGCCAGACAGACCCCACTGAAATGTCATTTCCATCACTGTGGATGAGACATGTCAAGTAATGGTGGGGTGGGGAACAAGGACGACTGCTGGAGGAAGACAAGTTTTCCCTGCATTCCTATTTTACTCTGTGAATCCTCTTAGATGGCCCTGGTAGTCTTCAATGCAGAAAAAAAGAAAGAAATGTAGAAAAGGAAGAGAGATAAAGGAAAAGAGCTCAGACAGTAAGACCATGACCTCAGCTGACCTTCGCTGGCATTCATGCCAAGGCTTGCTCATCCCCGTTCCGATATTGATGAGAGTAGTACCAGAAGAGGCATTTTATTCACTGAAGATAACAGCAATGATGTACCAGACATAATATGGTATTTGGAGCCAGACAGACCCCACTGAAATGTCATTTCCATCACTTACGAGCTATATCATCTTGGACAAGATTGCTTAAGTTTTTTAATCTTCAGTTTCTTTGTCTATAAAATGAGGATGCAAATGTCTACATCACAGGGTTTTTGAAAGTTAAATGAAATAAAATATGTCAAAATGCCTTTTATGTTGTGGACACTCAATTCACATTAACTTTTTTTTCACACTCCCCTCACTACCATCCAAAGTTCCTAATTGGAGCTAATTGGCTGATGAGGAAGGATTTTCTCCCACAAAGCAGAGGTTTGCAAATGACCTGCTTTGAGGACCGATGTCATGGCAGCTTCTCTTTCCTGGCAACTCATGAAACATATTATGTATTCTTACATCAGAATAGAGTCCTTCCTGTTTCACCTTAAATAAGCCAAGTTCTTAGCAATCTTGTATTCGAATTTTTAACCTAAGAGAAACATGGATTTTATGAACATACAGAATTCCTCTTTCTAATTCACCAAGTTATTCCATCACCATAATGTTGCCTTAAAAGTGAACTTGTTCCTTAATGAGACCAAAATTGTTTAAATAAAATCATGCACATACATGTCTATTTATCAAGCACACTTTATGATGTAGTTTTATAAATATGGAAACTGCACCAAAAGATGTACATCAGGTGGATACTGCAGTGGTTTGGCAGGCCGTGGGGGTGTTGCAGGTAGAGTGGAAAAGGAAGAAGGCAGACGTGAGGTGAATAAAAAAGAAGAAAATAGCACATACATGCAAACACATTTAGGTATTTACTTACATTTGTGTATGTAAACTCATAGAGATATTAGGGGAAAAAAAGATAAAGTTAAAACTAAAGCTACCCATTTGGAGAGGTAACCATGAAATATCGCTAAATAACAGACTATTATTAACTGGCAAATTGCCAAGTCTGTATGTAGCATGACCCCACTTTAGTAGAAATCAATCAATCAGTAAAATCTGGGCATATGTGAAGTAGTTGCAGAAGCAGAATGGAAAGGAATGCCATTTGTGTGGGTGGGTTACTGGGGAATAATTTGCTTTGCTTTTTGATATCTTTCTATTTGATTATACAGGCTTGTGTGGTTTTTGTAATTTTGAAAAAAATCGTTTTAAAAAATTAAGGAACAAATTAAGTTTAAAAAAAAGTATACTTTATATTCAGAGCTGATACTATCCACCCAGTGACAGGCTGGAAAGGACACTGTCTAAGGCTCCCTACTGCTAAAACTGTGCTAGTTTTTGTATTTTAGCATTAAAAGGACCTGAAAGTAGCTTAAAATGTTGATATAGGCCTCGCTTCCTCCAATACTTCCCTAGCCCCCATTACATTACTCTGACTTCCAGAATTAGACATTTTTTTCTATCCCCAAAGAGAACATTAACCGGTATTATCAGTTTCCAGGACATTCGTGAATTCTCTTTCTGTTTCTAGAAGTGGCCCTTTTCAGGAGCTAAATTCAAACGTGTGGACATCCCCACTCCCACCTAGACAGGTAAGATAGGCCTGGATCTCAATATCTGCTTCAGGTTCTATGCCTCTTGGGCCTACTTCATGCACATTGGATAGTCCTTTTCCTATAAACATGGAATTGCAGATTTGGGTTGGGCTTTGAAGGTAAAGCGGCTTGTTAGGAGTTCTCCATATGGCTTAACTATATTATCAGCACTTCTCATGGGGGTTTGGTGACAAAGTCCCAGCTAACTACAGGGTTATTTCACCTTCCATTTGCAAGCCACTGCACTGGGACTTTTTTCCCTCGATGCTCCTTAGGGAAAATAATGAGTCTAAGGCTAAATGTGGTCATCATTGGATACCCTGGTAAATGATAAACTTAATTATCTCATGATAGCATCCAATAGTCATGAAAAGCTGATATAGTTAGGAGAATTGTCCCCACCCAAATCACATGTGGAAATGTAATTCCCAGTGTTGTAGGTGGGTCCTGGTGGGAGGTGTTTGGATCATGGGAGTGGATCCCTCATGAATAGTTTGAACCATCTCTTTGGTAATAAGTGAGCTCTAGCTCTGAGTTCTTGTGACATCTGGTCATTTAAAAGTGTGCAGCACTTCCCACTCTCTCTCTCTCTCTCTCTCTATCTCTCCCTCCCTCTCTCTCTCTCTCTCTTTCTCTTCCCTGCCACCCACGCTGCCTTGCTCCTGCTCTGGCCATGGCCATGTGATACGCCTGCTCCTGCTTTACCTTCTGCCATGAGTAAAAGCTCCCTGAGGCCTCCCCAGAAGCAGATGATGCTAGGATATTCCCTGAACAACTAGTGGAACCATAAGCCAATTAAATAATCTCTTCTCTTATAAATTACCTAGTCTCAGGTATTTCTTTTTTCTTTTCTTTTCTTTACTATTTTTTTTTTCTTTTCAAAGGGAGTCTGGCTCTGTCACCCAGGCTGGAGTGCAGTGGCCGGATCTCAGCTCACTGCAAGCTCCGCCTCCTGGGTTTATGCCATTCTCCTGCCTCAGCCTCCCAAGTAGCTGGGACTACAGGCGCCAGCCACCTCGCCCGGCTAGCTTTTTGTATTTTTTAGTAGAGACAGGGTTTCACCGTGTTAGCCAGGATGGTCTCGAACTCCTGACCTCGTGATCCGCCCGTCTCGGCCTCCCAAAGTGCTGGGATTACAGGCTTGAGCCACCGCGCCCGGCCGCTCTTTTCTTTACTTTTGAGACCGAGTCTTACTCTGTTGCCCACTCTGGAGTGCAGTGGCACAATCTCAGCTCACTGCAACCTCTGCCTCCCAGGTTCAAGTGATTTTCCTACCTCAGCCTCCTGAGTAGCTGGGATTACAGGTGAGCACCACCACATGCAGCTAAGTTTTGTATTTCTAGTAGAGACGGGGTTTCACCATGTTGGACAGGCTGATTTTGAACTCCTGACCTCGTGATCTGCCCACCTCGGCCTCCCAAAGTGCTGGGATGACAGGCGTGAGCCACTGCACCCAGCCAGGTATTTCTTTATAGCAATGCAAGAGTGGCCTAATACAAAAGTATTTGACATTCTACCAGGGGTGAGGTTGGCATGAGAGTGGCCAGAATCTGTGGTTCTCTTTTTTCTTCTGATTCAAATTAATTAGGGTGTATAGTATTCTTTAAAAAGGAAAGAGAACATGGATAGTGTGGAACAAAATAAAAGCCTACAAGAAAAAAAGATGCCTTTAAAATAGGAACAGTTGTCAGATATAGCAACAGTCAAGCAGAGGAAATAAGGACATGCAAAGTATAATATATGCAGGTGAGATTTTAAAAGCTTAATAACATGAAGAAAGAGCTACAGACAGAGCACTAGCAAACAGGGCAGGCTTTTTTCAAACTAAGGTACCGTCAGGTTCAGATCTGAGAGTTTTAAAAATTGCTTTTCATCTGGTAACATGAAAGTCAGTGTAAGGTTTTGAACTAGACGATCTTTCCTATTTCTTCCAAGTCTAAGATCCTCTGTGAATTTCAAACTAGCCATGTCGTGATATATTATTTTAAACAGCAATAAAAAAGTTTCAGCAACATTTCACTCTTCGTTCTGGATTTAAATTGAGATATTTAAGCTAATAAAACCAGGATCAGTACATTCACATGGACACACACACACACATACTCACATGCCCATACTCATGCTCATGTGTGTTTTTCCTGAAATAGCTAGTGAATACAAAGACATTTGGCAAGCATAAAATAGGGAGAAGTTGGTTGATCAGTTAGTTACTGAACACCGTCCTTGCATACGAAAAGGGTAAAGTAAAACCTTACATTTGGAAAAACATGGATACACTGACGATATCACTTGGAGAAAAATTTTACAGAGTAAGAGTCAATTAGTGTTATACAGGGTGTTTGAGAATGGAAACATGTTTTCAATTTATCCTTATCCCCAGAGTCAAATATTTAAAACATGATGTCACAGTTGACCAATGAGACACTAATGCTCTTCTGGTGCTCTGGCTCTTGTCTCCATAGACCCTTTGCCTTGGGCAAGACCCTGAGAGGTTCTTTATGCAGCCAGGAGAGCCAGAAATCAGGGGAAGTGAGCAGAGCTCAAGGCCAGATGTGAAAAGAGGAGAAACTTCATGATTTTTTAGTGTGTTTATGGAGCTTGTCAGATGCATAGTGTGTCTTTATTTTAAATGAACAGATTAAGCAAAATGTTCACTTAGTGGAAGCATTGCCCTTTGCATTAGTCAGAGTTCTCCAGAGAAACAGAACCAATAGGAGGTATATATAAATGAGATTTATTGTAAGTAATTGCCTCACACGATTATGGAAGCTGAGAAGTGCCACGATCTGCTGTCTGCAATCTGGAGATCCAGGAAAGCAGCAATGTAGTTTGAAAGCCTGAGAACAAGAAAGCTGATGGCGTATATTCTAGTCAAAGTCTGAAGGCCCAAGAACGAGGGGGGTCAAGGGCAGAAGATTGATGTCCCAGCATGAGTGGTGAAGGAGAGAGCAAATTCAACCTTCCTAGCCTGCGTGTTCTATTCCAGGCCTCAGTTGTAGGATGGTGCTCACCCACATTGGGGAGGACCATCTGCTTTATTCAGTCTATCCATTCAATTGCTAATCCCTTCCAGAAACCCCTCATAGACACACTCCAGAAATACAGTTTAACCAGCTATCTGGGCATCTCATGGTTCAGTCATGTTGACATGTAAAATTAATTATAACACCCTTATTAGCATGTTAGGATTTTTAATGTACTGAGCACAAGTACTGAGCCTCCCGGCGTTCTCTGTATGGGAGTCTGTGTCTGGCTGCAGAAATCCAATAGTCAACTCAAAGCTTTTGGATGGATCAAGACATCATTGGTAGAAAAACTAGTGGGGAAGTCTTTAACATACAGATATTGAATCCAATTCAGACACACAGAAGCAGAACTCCAAGCTCCCTGGTACCTGCTTCTGGGCCAGGCTGGACCAGTTCACCCGACTATGGTGTTAAAGGTTCTATACAGTTGAGGCAAAATTATTAGTTGAATATCACTATTCTGAGATTTAGTTACCCTTCCTTTTCCTCCATCCAGAAAATCTTTTCATGGAGGGCGAATATGGGCAGAGTCATGATTTACATGGACATACATGAAAGTTGTCTACTTTTGACACATGTTGCTCATTGGTCTCCAGAGCTGACTTGCTTGATCATTGCTGAAGGTGTGGGCAAGGAGGGGTACTTGCTCTACAGGAGTCATCCACAAATAGGTGGCACCTTCAAGGGAAGACAAAGAGGGTTGTATTTTTCTTACAGAATCCCCCAAATTTTAATTTGAAATAATGTTTTTTAATATGAAATAATGTGGGGTTTTTTGCCCTTGAGTATGGCACTTGGCATGTTTATAGTACCAGAATATAGTCTCTCATCCCCAATATTGCCTTGTTTTTCTCCAACCACCTCTTACCTTAAGATGTGAATTTCATACAACAGAAAAGTCATTACTAGTTAAAGTATTTTCCAAATTTTACTTGATGATAACCCCTACTCATGATGTTATGATGGATATCTATTAAGTTATGACATGTAACATCAGATTAAAAGCATGGCCTCTGGATCCAGACAACCCGGGTTCAAATCCTGGCCCTAGCCCTTGCTAGTCTGCACTGTGACTTTGGACTTCATCTCTCAGTACCTCAGTTTTTCTCATCTGTGATATCTATTTCATGTAACTACCGTGGGAGTTAAGTGAGCAAATATTTGTAAAGTACTTACAACAGGAACTTCATATGTGTCAGTTTTTGTTCTTCTCTTTTTTGCACATGTATAGATGTATGGCTTTAAAAATGTTTTCCTGGCCGGGCGCGGTGGCTCACACCTGTAATCCCAGCACTTTGGGAGGCCAAGGCAGGTGGATCACGAGACCAGGAGATAGAGACCATGCTGGCCAACATGATGAAACCCCGTCTCTACTAAAAATACAAAAAAAAAAAAAAAAATAGCTGGGCATGGTAGTGCATGCCTGTAGTCCCAACTACTTGGGAGGCTGAGTCAGGGGAATCTCTTGAACCTGGAAGGCAGAGGTTGCAGTGAACTGAGATTGAGCCACTGCACTCCAGCCTGGGCGACACAGCGAGACTCTGTCTCAAAAGAAAAAAAAAATAATGTTTTCCTTTTCCTTAACACAAAGTTATTAACAAAAAAGTGAACTCTTACATCTATAGACTGTGCAGGAGAGTTTAGCCAATTTTTAGGTTGAAACATGAGTGAATCTGGTGGCAGGTAAACCCCATTCACAAAAGCCTAGATCATTGCTTTGTTTTTATTTTCATTAGGGTACAGAGCAGAAAAGGACTTCACTCTACATGGACTTCTTCACCTGGAACATATTGAAATATTGGACATCAGTTACTCACTAGAGGTATCATAAAATAACTTCAGGAATAGCCCCACACATCTATAAATTCTGAGAAAATTGCAGGGAAGACAGGTCAAGGAGAATGGTAGTTGAAGGAAAGAAGCCAACATACACTGAGTGCTTCGTATATGCCAAAGCACCAAAGCACACACTTGATGTGTACATCTCTTAACATGGCAAGGGATTACTACTGCATCTTTTAGATGAAGAAGATATGTGTGGGAGTGCCTGGATTTGAACCCAGGACTGTCTGACTCTGGATAATATGCTCTTTTCTCCTCTTGAATTTGCTTTGACAGGGCTGTGTGACACATATTGTATATGGTCACCATTCATAATTATGATTGCAAGTAATCGAAATAAGATTATTTTTCACTGTAAGTTTTTTCTAAGTCAGGTAAAGATACAGCATGTTTTCAATATTTTTTATTTGAAGCAGTTGTAACAAAATGAATTTTTATTCTTAAAGAAGTGACATGTATGTTTTGAGGAAAGGTGTCTGAGTTCTTTGGCAGTGCAGGATAAACTATAATGCAGCTAAAGCAAGCAGCTGGTGGGTTGTTTTGGGACCCATAGAACAGGAGGGAGCCTGTACAACTGTGCCCAGCTGTGAAGTTTCCAGAACACCGTCTTGGATTGCAATGCTTCTAGTGATAGCTGGCCCCCGGTGGAAAACACAGGTCCTCTGACCCTTCTCCCAATCACCCAGAGCAAAGATACCGAAGAGACCCAGCCTCCAGTCTCTGACTGCTATCTTAGCATGGCCATTCTCTCCCCACATCTCCCTAGGATGGTGCGGCAGGTTAGGGTTAGTCACTTCCAACCCAGGGGCAGGCAAGAAAGGACAGAGTCCGTCAGAGACATCCCCAAGACTCGCCCCACCTCACACCTGCGCCCACTCTGATCCCCTCCTCCAGAGTGCATGGGTCACTTTCACCAAAGGGGTTGCTTCCTCCCCTCTCAGAGGGCTATCTACAGGGACTTTGGGAAAATGCATCAAAGAAGGGGTTGAGGATGAATAGGTTGAGAGTGTTTGTTTTCTTAATGAGGTGTTTTGGCACCATGAAATCCTCTGAGATAACACTCCTTTCTTGGATAAAGACACATATTCTTGTTGTATATCCCAGCCTCTTGTTAGATGACTCTCAGGAGTTTACTTCTAAATTTTAGTAAATGTACTCTACCTAGCAGCAGTATTTGCTCAGGCTGAATGAAAGATGAACAAATCTTAGACTGGAATAAATGTAAGATGTTAAGGCACTCTGTGAAGAAAATGAACATTCTTTCCATTACAGAATATAAAAATGACAGAATTTCCTATCAACACTAAAGCTACCTTGGGTAACCTGTGTTCATAGATAGAGGTCAGTAGGAATACCTGGTGGTCCAGAGTTGGTCGAAAGGTAGAGTGTTTTAAATTAGGGACTTTTTACCTAAATCCAATGCCTATACAACCTATCAGACCCCTGGAGATTGCTCTGAAAGATGGGGCAGAAGAGGATGCAACTGAGGATATTCATGCCCCACGAAATACTCAGGTTGTCTGTTGAAACATATATTACCAGATTCTCACATTCAAACTAGATTCCTGGCAAACTAGATTCTCTGTGTGCACAGAGAAAACATCAGGGAAGTATAGCATTTTACAGGTAAAGAAGACTTTGACCCCAAACTTCCATCTTGTTTTCTGTTTTAGTAGCCTAAGATTGTTCAGGTGTGAGCCTAGAAGTAGATGTTTGCCCACATAGTGTTAAAAAAGACTAGATTCATAGAGTCAATATGCATAAAACTGCACAAAACAGTGCCAGGAACATAATGATATACCCTATATGTATTAGTTGCTCTTTTTATCATCACTATTATTTTAAGTGATAGCCACCTTCATCTCTTAAGAAATCAATATCAGTATCCTGGCCTAGACTTAACGGGCGCTGTGCTTTGAACATGACCCCCAAAAAGCATGTGCTTGAAACTTAATTCCCAATGCAACATTGTTGGAATGTGTGGCCTGATGGGAGGTGTTTAGATCTGGAGGGCTCCACCCTCATGAATGGATGTATTAGTCTGTTCTCACGCTACCAATAAAGACATATGCAAGCCTGGGTAATTTATAAAGAAAAAGAAGTTTAATGGACTCACAGTTCCATGTGGCTGGGGAGGCCTCACAATTATGGCAGAAGGCAAAAGGCACATCTTACATGGTGGCAGAGACAAGAGAGAAGTGCTAAGCAAAATGAGGAAAACCTCTGTATGAAACCATCAGATCTCATGAGGACTCACTCACTGTCATGAGAACAACATGAGAAAGACCCACCGCCATGATGCAGTTACCTCCCACTGGGTCCCTCCCACCACACATGGGAATTATGGGAGCTACAATTCAAGAGGAGATTTAAGTGGTGACACAGCCAAACCGTTTCAATGGATTAACGTCAATTGGAAAAGGTCTGGAGGCTGCAAGTTTAATCTCTCGCATTCTCTCATTCTTTCTCACCTTCTGCCATGAGATGATGCAGCAATGAAGGCCCTTGTGTGGCGCCAGCACTTTGATATTGTACTTCCCAGCCTCCAGAACTATGAGGAATCAATTTCTGTTCTTTACAAATTACTCAGTCTTGGATATTCTATTACAGAAGCACAAAACAGACTGAGAAAATGGGGAAAAGCTTGGATTATCCAAAAGGGAAATACAATCGTTTTACAAAGCATTACCCTGCTAACCTATGGTTTTCAGTATAATAGTTCTGTTGATTTGTTGGCTTCTCTAGATTTTTGAAACACAAGAGAAACACAGTCACAACCAAAGACTGGGAAACTGACTCAGCCCTGCCTAACAGTTAGATTTCTTAAAATGACATAGATGTATACAGAAGCCAGCTTTCAGAGTGGACTGTTCTACCCACTACCCTGAGAAATAATCTCATATTTAATTCTAAGCATATCAAGTCATAAAGGCATATGTGTTCTTAAGACAAATAGACTTGGGTTTTGGAACTACAAATAGATTTTGGAGCATAATGTAGGCACAGATAGAGCTATGTGTTTCTTCACAGTGGGATTAGACAAATGATGACTTCAAGGGAAATAACATTTGAAGAAACCATCCTTTCACATCAAAGCCAAATTAGGAACATAAATTGGGAATCAAAGGCCAGATAAAACTGCTGGTTTCGTAGAGAAAAAGTCTAGAGGTTTATTGAAGACTACAAGTACAATATTTCTTTCCAAAACAAAATGTCATTATCACAAGGGTTTGCTTTTGCAAGCAGCCACAGCTGTAAATAATATGTAAATTTGTGTCACCAGCTCAAAAACAACATTAAAATAGAATTAAGAGCCTGGTTTGCATCCATCAAAGTTTGAGTAATATCAAGGTTATGCCAAGTCTCCCAGCCCTGGAACACTCCACGTTCTGCCATTCATCTGGCTCTTTACACTGGGTTGTTTGTTCACTGATCATTTTGAGTACCAGAGCAGGAAATCTGGAAGGCAGAGGCTAGAGTTCAAGACTCAACTTTGGTTTCATTTTCTCATCCCTTGCAGTCAGTTCTAAGTCTAGGAGTGAGCCAGCATTAATTTCTAATCCTTCATCTGTGGGGGACTTTCACTTCTAATGAGTCAGGACCAGGAGATGAAAATTGTGAATGAAAAAGAAGGGTGGTATTCATCAATGTGCCTCAGTTGGAATTAAGAGGAGGCCAGATCCGAGCAAGGAGTGCCCACAGAATGACATTATGGGGGTCTCTGTCTAAGGACTGTGGATATGGAACAAAGGGATACCTTTGTGTTATATCTAAATAGAGTCTATCTTTGAAATGGATGTAGAGGTTTTCCTGTGACTATGGTAAGAAAGAGAGAAAAACATTTTACTGTGGGGTTGTGTGTGAATAGACAGAGCTGCTGATGGAGGCTTCAGCTTTGAGCACCTTATACCTTGTCTGAACAAGCAAAATAACAATTACATACTGATTATATAAGTATTCCATATCTAGATTTATCACATCCTTTTCCACTTAAATTATGTAGGTGCAGGTAACAGGAAACAATGTCTGCCCTGATTGATCTTTTGATTTCAGGAAAGTGACTGCATAAGAAATTGAGATATTAGGCCCTAAATCCCCCATGGTGAAAAATATTTAACATTTATCTACCTATCATGTTATGCTGGGTGTCAGCTCTAACCCCACCTCATTTCTGCTTTATGACCTTGGGGAAGTAATAACCTTCCTCCTGCACGTCACCTCTTCTGTTAATTGCATAGGGATAATTACCAGAGAAAATGATAAAAGTATGCCTATTTCTTCAGGGTCTTGGAGTATCGCCAACACTACCAATCAACATTTTAAATCATAATAAGGAAAACATGGCTTCTCCATATATCCACCAAACTTTCAAAAATAGATGTTGATCACAGTTTCAATATCCTGATATTCATGTAGCATCTTTATTACAGCACACTAAACCACCATCTAGTTAGTCCCCTCACCTGATCTCTTCCAAGTTTCTGTATTCTATTTCTGCCTTTGAGAAAGCTTCCCAAGCCAGGTGCAGTGGCTCATGCCTGTAATCCCAACACTTTGGGAGGCCAAGGTGGGCGGATCGTCTGAGGTCGGGAGTTTGAGACCAGTCTGGTCAACATAGTGAAACTCCGTCTCTACTAAAAATACAAAAACTTAGCTGGGCGTGGTGAGGGGGTACCTGTAATCCCAGATACTCAGGAGGCTGAGGCAGGAGAATCACTTGAACCCAGGAGGCGGAGGTTGCAGTGAGCCGAGATTGCGCCATTGCATTCCAGCCTGGGCAACAAGAGCGAAACTCCATCTCAAATAAATAAATAAATAAATAAATAAACAAATAAATAAAAATAGAAGCTTCACATCAAATTATTCAATATTGAGCACCTACTCCATGCACGATACTGAATGCCAAAAGGAAACCTGATGTAGACACCTGTGTTTTAAAAAAGACAATTTTGAAAGTTGACACATAGGTTCAAGATTTATTATGATGTTAGCAAATATAATGAAACATTCTTCAAAGAATTAAGGCATGACTCCCATCCAAGTGCTTACCAGGCCTAACCCTGCTTAGCGTCTGAGATCAGATGAGGTCGAGCATGTTCAGGGTGGTATGGCCATAAATGAGACATGACTCTTTGTCAAATAAAATAACTGCGTACATGTATGTTTCAGATCTTGGGTGGGCAAGATCTTCTCTCTGTATCTCTGTTTTCTTGCCAATAATAGCACCTAGCTTACTGTGAACTAGAGTTGCTGTGAGAATTAGATGAAATAATACGCATGAAGAATTTAGAAAGAGAACCTAAATCATAATGAGTGCTATTACAAGCTGAATTCTATTACCCCAAAACTCATATATTAAAGCCTCAGTCTCTCAGAATGTGGATATATTTGCAGATAGGGCCCTTAAAGAGGTAATAAAATTAAAATGAGGCCATTAGGGTGGGCCCTAATCCAATTCGAATGGTGTCCTTATAAGAAAAGGAAATTAGGACACAGAGTGAGACACAGGATTGCCACGTGAAGGGGCAGCAAGACAGTGGCCATCTGCAAGCTAAGGAGAAAAGTCTGGATCAGATCCTTCTTTCAGGGTCCTCAGAGGAACCAACTTTACAGGTGCCTTGCTGTTGGACTTGGAGCATCAAGAACTGTAAGAAAATAAATTCTGTTTTTTTAAGCCACCGGTGTGTGGTATTTTGCTATGGCTGCACTAGCAGACTAATACAAGTGCTCATATGTATTTGCTACACAGAGATGAGAAGTGCAGGGAGGGAAAAATGAAAATGTGCACAGGACACCACAGATGAATTGCACACGGCTGCTGCTTTCTTCTTGGGCGGACCTCCCTGGTCTACCTTAGATAGCTCTAGCTTTGCTGCACCAAAGCAGTGTCATCAAATTGTCTTCTTAAGCCGGGGAGGAAATTCTGGAAAAAATCACAGCTACTTGCAGACAGAACAAAAGCAGAGCATCTCCATCTGGATTAATTTATGAATTTTGTGTCTAAGGACACTGAGTTTCAAATGATACCAAAAGGAACACACCAGCCAAAAGGGGCCCTGATTCCCCTTAAAGCTATTGTCCTTCTTTGCAGGTATAAATCAATAACGTGTTTTCAAAATGTGTCGTTTCTTTTGAATGTCTTGATTTCTCCAGGCAAAGAAATTTAGAGTCCAGAGTTAAATAGAGCAACTCAGGACAATATGTATCAGCATCTATTCATAGAGTCCTAATCAGTGCAATCATGAACAATATGCTTCCCGTAAATCACTCACACTGGGTAATGTATGCAAATATGCAATTCCTTGCTACGGACCCAGACTGCTAATGTGCCCTTCCCCAGTGAGGTCCAGGAGGCTAAAGGAGATCATGCTCAGAGCTGTATGTCTTTGCAGTGCCATCTCAACAACCATAACTTCAAAAATTCCACAGGGATCTAATAGTGCATTGCTGCCAATAGCTGGATCTTTTTATTGCTAAATGTTCTCTTTCTCCCTTGCTTGTGGCATAGTTTTAAAATCACGTAGTGCAGCTTATATTTAGGAGAAACCAGATGATATCTCTATATCCGGAGGTCAGACCCCAACAGCCCATCAGTTAGTTCTGGAATGCCAAGGGCTATGTGTGAGACGTTTTAAGTACTTCATTAGTCTGCTGCCCTGTTCCCCAGAGCTCTCATCTAACAAAAGGTATTATGAGTGCTTTCCAAATGTTCAGTTGTTTTAAATCATTGCCACTAAACATCGGCAGGCTGTGTAAGGAAGATAATCTTAGGATTTTGATGGTACCTTTTGAAATCTTCCAGACCAGGGGTGGCAAATAGATTTCATTTCAACTGTTAATTCTTACTGATTGATGGTGGTTACCTAGGGCATGACACTGACAAATGTGACAAGGTCAAGGGTGGGCTCAACAAGAAACAATGCTGGGACTGATGTTGATGTCTGAGGTGGGCACAAGATTACGGAATGGTAGGTAGTAAACTGTGCCGAGGATGTTCCATTGAAGTCCAACCCTTTCTTCTTACAGATGAGAAAACCGAGCTCAAAAAAACCTAAAAGATATTCACAGGATCACATAATTAGTTAACAAAAAAGCCGAAGTCAGAGTCGATACATCCGAACTCTCTTTTCCGCCACACTATTGAAAAAAAAATCCTAGCAACATAAATAGAATGTCATTCTGCCTTCCAGGTGGTAATTCTGGTCTTTATACTCTAATGAAACTGTAATCCAGAAAATAGCACTAAAATTCTTCCTTCCGTAACACAAGTGTTCCCCTTCTTCCCTCAAGGGCATGTCTACTTTACGGTTACTTGGAGATGTTTTCTGCTGAGGCTCTTCTCATGTTAGAAAAGCCTCTTTTCATGAGGCCCTTTTCATGTTAGAAATTCTGAGATGTGTGGCTTCTTGCCACTATTTACTTACCAGAGTAAAACCCAAAGGCGGAATTCCGCACGTTGAATTTAAGTCTCTAAAGCCCTCGGAGTTCTTTAGAAAAAAATTTTAAAAAATGAAAGTTTCTTTAGTTATCAATATGCCAAATATAGATAAAAATACGAACGTGTATAGGTAAATGTAATATGTTCTGCACGTAAATTGGGCAAACTGTAAGGGAAAAAAGTAAAAGCGACAGTGAACTTGTTGAAGGAGTAAGAGCAAGGAGTTAAATTCTAATTCCTTGTAGCAATTATTTTTCCCCCTTGGGGAAGGACATTAAGAACTTTTGTGCTGCAATGCCATCTATTTTTTATTGCGCCAATGAACATTGCACCTTTCCAAACTGCCACTATTCATCCCTTTAAATAAAAATAGATGAGTTCGAAAAGTATGAAGATTCATTAGCTCCAGCTCTTAATATTGCAGGCGAAATTATTTCCATCCACTGCAGCGTACTGCAGACTCAGAGAACAGTCAAATAACACACTTGAAAATTATATTTCCACATAATTTGTCCCTCTTTGGATAAATGCAGAGGCAGCAAGACATCAGCCCCCTGTTCACTAAATCAATCTATCATATATTCTACTAGATAAAGAATAACTTCAGTTTCCATAAGAAGGGGTCTTTGCTATGTATTGAGAAAATCCAAAAAAGCCAGGGGAGGGGGGGATTTGATATTGATATGGTTTTTAAAATGAAACCCATTCAGTAGGGAAGTATTAATAAGATCCATTTCCTTCCAGTCACATTAACTTCCAGAGGACAATAACTGAGGGAGTATCAGCTCTTTGGAAAAAGCTGGCATAGGGGCTCGTTCATGAATTCTACTGAGTGCCTGATTGGTGATCTACATGTATTACTATATTTATTGTCATAGCTCTCCCAAAAGGTAGATATCATGCTTTGTAATTTACAAATGGGGATGTAGAGACACTGAGGGCTTGAATGGATTAGTCAGTGAATTAGTGGTCATGTATTCATAGGTCAGCACTCTGGAAGCAGAAATAGGAACTGAACTGTCCCACTGACTCCCACTAAACCAACTTGAAGGCTGTTCTGTGCCATATTTGGTGACCAAGTAGTATCCGTCGCTTCCTAATTCCACCTAAGGTCTTCTTTCAAAACAAACAAACCTCTACTCTGGCATTGCTGCCTGGTTTGCCTCTCCACTGCAAGCCCAACTCCCAGATGGGACTATCTGACTCTCCCATGCACGGTAAGGGCCGGCCCTACTTCCTTTCTAAGGGTGGTGTTTTGAGCATGCCTAAAATGTACACCCAGATTAATACATGACCAGGGAAAGGTTACTCTACTTCATAAAGGGCACTCATTTCATCCTGCATTTCGCTAGACTTCGTTACTTACATGACCAAGGGCAAGAACTATGCCATGCAGCCAGAATCTCCCACAGCCTCCTGCCTGGTGCCTTGTGCATAGTAGGTGCCCAGTGCATATTAGGACAGTGACTGTTGGAATGAAACCATAATTCTCACTGCTGGAGTGTCCTTAGCTGCCTATTTGTTCCTACCTTTTCACTCACCTTCTACTGCATGAATCACTTCCTAGATAAAGTCCAACCCCCTCCCTCCCCTGCTGCTCACCTGACAGGCCCTTCGCTTCACCCTCTGTTGACTCACCCCAATGAAAAGAGGGCCCAAGGAGAGTGACTCAGCTCAGGAGGACATCTAGTCAGCCATGACCTTTTGTCCTTCATCATTTACTTCCTTGCCAGTCTGAGTGACTCAGCTCATGGCTTAATGGAAGTGGTGTTTATTGTGTACTTAATATTTCTTACATAAAATATTTTTTCAGAAGCTCTCCTACAACCACTATTTCACTTGACAGACACAGCACCTTCTGAGACCAGCAGGATCCACCTTCTGGGTCTCATCCTACAGCGAGGAAAAAAAGGCAGAAAGGTGTCTTCCCCAAGGTCACGTAGCTGGTTGAGATAGTTAATGGCAGATGCATGTTCAGGGCTCTTTTCACAGGGTGTCAGTCCCTTTAATTGCTGGTTGACCTGCTTTCCATCCTAAAGGCAAAGATTTAACCTCAATGACTCAGTTCCAATTTAGGGCAATGGATGCTGCTGAACTTGACTGTAGCTCTTAAAACTGCACTTGGATCATATTTTAGTTCACACGGCTTAAGGAACTTATGGAAACAGTTTTGTTAGGAACAAAACATTTACCTGAAATATTTAATATTTAAATAATACTATCTCACTGAAATCTCATCCAAATGGATATTCCCCATTCATTCATTTGTGAGGATTTGAGGGGATAAAGGTGGCATAAGAAGCAAGTATTATGGGAGCTTCTGGCTTCTTCTGTCCCAATGAGGGCTCCTGAAAACAATCCCACCGTCACTGTGGGTGGGGCCTCCAGACTAGGTAAGCAGCTAATGGTGTTCTATTTTGAAAGAGGAGGAAATTTGTCCAGGAAGAAGTGGTGGGTAAAAGGATTCTTAATGGGAGAAAGAGAAGGGGATGCCACAGAGACACGGGTTGAGTGATGTCAAACTCCTGGGCCTTGGGCACTAAATTGCTGTGTGCGTCTGTGGGTACCATGTAGATCACAAACACTTGCATTCATGCCTAGGTTTTTAAAATGTATTTAATTGTTTGAAAACTATTTTCTCCTGAATCCACTTCCTTGTGGAAATGAGGTTAATTAAATGAGGACAAATTTACTACTTCTTGGCTATGTGAAATAAAACATTTACCTGAGCCTCGTATTTCTGCTTTTGTGAAGCAGAAAGACTTCAACCTGCCTCACAGGATTGTGGTGAGGATAGATGAGATGACCTACGTGAGGTGTCTAGAACAGTGCTTGGCATCGAATAGTTGTCTAGTAATTTCCTGAGTGGTTCTTCATGCACTCTTATGCCTGTCCCTTATGCCTGTAGTAAACATACACATATCCAAAAACTGTCTTGCTCCTCAAAGCCCAGGTGTCTTGGAAACACTCTTATTGTCATTTTTTTCAGTCTGGAGGCATCATACATTAATTACAAAAATAGATAGATGATAATAGATAGGGAAAGAGAGAGAGATAAATAGATATAGATGAACAGACAGATAGATGTTAGATACATGCATACATACATATGTGGCTGGAGGTTAGATAGACAGACAGACAGAAAGATAGGTAGATGGTCAAATAGACAGATATATAGAAAGAGAGAATTGAAGTATTATTCTTGACCCACCCAGACCTCTGTGAGACAGTAGCATTTAATCTTGCTGAAGCCAAAACCTGAGTAATTGCAAATGACATTTGGACTCAGGAGGTTTCACTGCAGGTCCTGGTTATTTATATTTCTTGTTCCCGGGTAATGAAACATCACAGGAAAATGGAAGTCATGGATAAGAGAGAAAAATTGTAAATCCCTACTCAGATACTAAAAATAAGCTCAAATAAGAATTGGAGAGCAAAGAACATAGATTTTCACCACTCTAATTGTGCATTTTCATCCCCCTAACTCTGACATGACTTCAAGGAAGGCCTCCTCCCCTCATTTCCATGCCTCCTCTCCCCTGCCAAAAGTGCCCACGACCTCAGTTTTTACTGTGTAGCTGGGAGGAAACTATAATTACTGTGGATGTGGAATCTAGGAATCTAGGAATGTGAAGGTTTAAACTTAGTGAATGGAGATAGGGGCTGCAGCAGGTAGGGTTATTGGAAGAAAGATCATAGGAGAGAAGAGTCCCTCAGGACTGGATGTCCTGGAATAATCTGCCTGTGCCTCATACACCTTTATCAGGGAAGAGTCTCAGGCAATGCATCCTCACTGATTATTACCAATGTATAGAGAGCACTAGGTAAGGAGTGAACATGACAAGATGGAAGAGTTGGCCCAGGCATTGCTGCCTCAGGACAGGGGAGAACAACTTATAGGATTTATGCCCATTGATGTAATTGACTCAGTTCTTTCCAGCCAGACCCCTAGAAATAAAGTTTCATTTCCAAATTTTCTCAGTGTTTGAGCCTGTTTTTTGTTATTTATTTTTTAATTGATATATCATAATTGTACGTATGTTTGGGATAGATGTGATATTTTGATACATGCATACAATGTGTAAAGATCAAATTAGAATATTTAGGATATCCATCACTTCCAACATTTATCATTTCTTTGGGTTGGAAATATTTCAAATCTTTCCTTCTAGCTATTTTTGAATATACAATAAGATTTTTTAACTATAGGCACTCCACTGTTCTATTGAACACTAGAACATATTCCTTCTAACTAACTGTACATTTGCACCCTTTAACCAACCTCTCTTCCTCCCTTCCCCCTTTTCCATTCTGGTAACGGTCATTCCATTCTCTACCTTCATGAGACCAACACCTTTAGCACCCACATATGAATGAGAATGTGTGTGTGTGTGTGTGTGTGTGTGTGTATGTGTGTGTGTGAGAGAGAGAGTTGCTGGTGATGAAGCCAAGATTAAAAACTAGAGCTTGATTTCCACCCATGTTTTACTGTATAACGCTCCTTCTTCCAAGTGGTTATCTTCCAATAATCACTATGCAGATGTGAATGTCAAGACAACTGGTAGAGCCCAGCACTGATCAAACAGAGTGAACACCAGTATAAATGTCCACCATGACTGTAGCTAGGCATCAGGCTGACCATCAGCCATCAACTGATGTTCCAGAGACTCTATACCCTTACTACACCTATGGCCAGAGTGGGAGAATATGTGTTGTCTTGCTCCCTGCGTCATTAGATACAGATAGCTTGGCCACAACAGATTGTTCCAGAGATTTGCTTCTCAAGTGAATGCCACATGATGTATATGGTAGCCCTGAGATTGACAAGGTGGTCAAGTGTGGATATTTGCCTTTCTGCACCTGGCTTATTTCACCTAATATAATAACCTCCAGTTCTACCCATGTTGCTGCAAATGACAAGATTTCATTCTTTTTTGACTGAATAGTATTCCGTTGTGTGTGTGTATATACACACACTACATTTTCTTTATCCGTTCACCCGTTGATAGACACTTCGGTTGATTCCGTATCTTGGCTATTGTGAAATGCTATAATAAACATCAGAGGGCAGGTATCCCTTTGATGTACTGATATCTTTCCCTTTGGATAAATACCCAGTAGTGGGATTGCTGGATTGAATGGTAGTTCTATTTTTAGCTTTTGTGAGAAATCCTCTTACTGTTTTTTTGTAACGGCTGTACTCATTTACATTCCTACCAACAGTGTGTAAGAGTTCCCTTTTCTCTGGGCAGCATATGTTATTTGTTGTCTTTTTCAAGATAGCCATTCTAACTGAGGTGAAATGATATCTCATTGTGGTTTTGATTTGCATTTTTCTGACCACAGCCCATTTGAATCCACAAAATATTTTGTCTCCCCCCCAACATGATTATAACCACAGCTAATGTTTTCAGAAGACCTATCACGTGCCAAGCCCCACTTAAGTCCTTTCTACGTACTAATTCTATTACTGTTTATCCCATCCCTATGAGGTAAGTAATATCATGCTGTTTTACAGATGAGATACCAAGGCACAGAGCAGTTAAAGTAACTTCCCCAACATCACATAGCTGGTAAGGGGAAATTGAGGTGTGCACCAGGCAGGCCGGCTCCGCAATCCCTGCTGTTCCTCCTCATGATAGGAGTGCTTTCATTGAAGAATGAGTCACACAGAACAGAAGGTTTCTACACATCTAGTACACTTTTAAATTCATCTCATACAGACAAAAAATAATACGCCTGTGGATTTAGCTATTCAATTAATAAACACATGTGAAGCAGCACGTGGGTGTCTGGATGTCTTATGACAGCCTCCCTTATCCTGGTAACATATGGTTAGACCCCCTCCCCTCTGCCTCCACAGCCCTAGGGCCTATTGTTCCCCAGACTTCTCATACTGTCTTAGACATAGGCTGCATGCTGGGTGTGTCCTTGCTGTCAGGGACTGTAACTTCTTCATTACTGTAATTCATGTACCCATCATGTCTTGCCTATAATAGGTGCTCAATACATATTTTTTTGGAATGGATAAATGCATAGTTTTTTGTTTTTTTGTTTTTTGTTTTTATTTTGTTTTTTTTTGATGGAGTCCTGCTCTTTCACCCAGGCTGGAGTACAGTGGCATGATCTTGGCTCACTGCAATCTTTACCTCCCAAGTTCAAGTGATTCTCCTGCCTCAGCCTCCCAAGTCGCTGGGACTACAGGCATGCACCACCACGCTAGGCTAATTTTTTGGTATTTTTAGTAGAGATAGGGCTTCCCCCATGTTGGTCAGGCTGGTCTCGAACTTCTGACCTTAAAAGATCCTCCCACCTAGGCCTCCCAAAGTGCTGGGATGACAGGCTTGAGCCACCATGCCCGGCCAGAATGGATAAATGCATAATTCTGTATCTAGTTCCTCCCTTCTCCTACCAAAGATGTTTTCAAGTACAGATGATTTGGAAATGACTAGCCTAGGCTGTGAAATTGATAGTAATGCAAGGTCTTCAGAGAGAGGGGTACAGAGGAGAAGTAGGGCTCTAAGTGAGCTCCCCTAGAGGTGCCAGTATAAAAACATACAAGGTTGGTTCCAGGAGTCTTTTCCATGGGCTTTGACTGAGCAAGTTTTCACGGACAGTCATGGACATTATGTTCAGTGTGGAGGGGTGAGTGGTCAGTGTAGGCAGAAACCTTCGGTGAAGATAGCAGGGCTTTGGGTAGTCCTGGCCTGAGGCTGCTGCAGGACATGGCTTTCATGTGGTGCCTGGGACAGAGTAAAAGGCACTATTCCCAATGCTGTAAAGGCCACATTGGCTATCCAAGGATGAACCAGACGCACCTAGGATGTGGGCAGCTTGCTGATCCCAAATGGCTGTATAACAAGGATTGGCTCCTTCAGCTCAAATTCTGGCCAAGCCACAGGGAGACTCTCCCTCTCAAGCTTCTTCTGGAAGAAATTTACTCATTGCTATTTAAACTGAATAAAAAGACACACTGAGACATTTCAAGTATGTCGTTGTGGATATGAAATTGGACATTTGGGCACAAAAGGAACCCAGGGCAATGGTCTTTTGAGAGTCTGGGGTTGCTTTTTGTTCACACATCTTGGGTCTACCAATCAGGGGTGTTGTGGACTTTTAGGCAGGCCTGTCTCATTCTAAGGAGTAGTTAAGAAATCCCAGAGGGCTCAGTCTGAGCCCGGTATGGGATAAATAAGAGCTCCCCAAAGGGAGCAGGTTCTGACTTATGTCTTTGGAAAATGACTCATGAGTATCAGATAGCAAATCATTAGTTTTGAGAGGTTCTTTGATCCTGAATTGGATTACGTGTGTGAAGATCATTTCTTCCTTTTCATAAAAGTCCTTGTGACCCTCAAGCATTAAGGTGGGGGGTGGGGAGCGCAGAGAGGAGGATACAGAGAACGTTCTCCAGTAGTTTGCCAATAAGGTAAACTTCTAGGAGAGAGGACTTCTGGCTCAGAAAGGTCATCCTGAGGCGATAACTTGGAGAATGGACAACTTGCTTGTCTCTGTCTGGTTATTTGACACCCCTCCTGCTTCCGCACCGTCCTTTGTGACCTTGACCTTGGATAGCTTTTCTTTACAGAATGGATCCTGATGCCCACCCTGTGCAGTCAACTCAGCAGTAAAACAAACAATGAATTAGCCATCACATGTTAACACTGTAAAATTCTCAAAAATGAGAAATATACAAAAAGTGCAAGGTAATAGTGTGTCGGATATAGGCGTAGAATCAACTTTTCTTGCTGAGTAGAAATAAATCAAAAACAGACACTTCCCTTGATCATAGATGAGGCGGTATCTGGGGCTGGATAACAGCAGGTTGCTGAGTCTAAAATGCACATAAAATCCAATTGTAAATTGGCTGACTACAGAATGGGACTGGATTCACTTACTGCTAATTAGGATGAATAAAAGGAGACACTGGGAGACGAGAAGCTTAGGATTATGGGTAGGGGAAGCCATTTGATGGAGGAAATGTATTTTTCCTGATGTTTTGGAAAATCACTCCGTGTGATGTCTGATTCATTACTTATACCCTGAAATATGCACGAAGTAAGAACCGAGGATATTTCTGATAAAACCACATTCCATGAAACCCAATCCAGAAGAGCCTTAAGGGTCCATGCTGGGAAGAGTGAGTGAGTTTAGCTCCCTATTAAAAAATGACTTTTTTGGCCTGGGCTGTATGGAAAGACATTTTTCCTTCTGCCTCAAGTGATAAAATGCACATCACTGAGCAATGTTCTGGATACTGTTAGCTGAGGTTGGTGTGAGGCCCAGATAGCCCATTTGATTATTCATTTTATTTGTACCTCCTGGTGCTAACTTCTCTCCCTTAGGGTGAACTCACTATTCCTTTGCTCTATTTAGACAAGAAATGAACTGTCAGGCTCATGCAAGGTAGGGGAGACTAGGGAGGTGTAAGGACAGAAGAAATCAGCTAGATATTGGGCATAACATAGCGGAATCTTCTATGGAAATTCTTACTCCATAATGTCGGAACACCCCTTTTCCCAAACTTTCTGGCCAGAGGTAAGCTAGGAGAGTTATTTTAATCTTAAATTTATTTATGGGATTGGAGTGTTCCAAACAGAAGAAGATTTTTTGCTGAGCATTTTAAACAATTGATTCCAGATGGATTCCCTCTGCATCATTTTTGGAATTGTTTTCTCTAGACATGTTCTAAAGATAGAATGTACATATTAACTAACGATTGAAGGATGCTGAAATATTAAGCAGTTAGAATGGCAAATGTTGTCACATTCTGGTTTCACTTGGGCAAATGGCTTCAATGCTTGTGTTTTTCTTGGTGTTTCTATGAGGCATCTAAGACCGTAACTCTGGCAGAGTGTAGCCCACAGGAGGAATAATGAGGAAAAATTTTCTATGCCTTTGCTCAGGTGCATACTTTGAGAATATTTTGTGATAGTAATACATGACTTTTATTTCAAGTTAGTTTTTGGAGAACTGGAATGAGAAATGTAGGGTGTGTGTGTGTGTGTGTGTATGTGAGAGACAGAGAGAGAGAGAGAGAGAGTTACTGATGATGAAGCCAAGATTAAAACTACAGCCTGATTTCCACCCATGTTTTACTGTATAATGCCCCTTCTGCCAAGTGGTTATCTTCCAATAATCACTATGAAGAGGTGAATGTCAAGACAACTGGTAGAGCCCCAGCACTGATCAAACAGAGTGAACACCAGTATAAATGTCCACCATGACTGTGGCTAGATATCAGGCTAACCATCACCCATCAACTGATGTTCCAGAGACTCTATATCCTTACTATACCTATGGTCAGAGGGTAAGTTCATTTGTTGTCTTGCTCCCTGTGTCATTAGACACAGATATCTTGGCCACAACAGATTGTACCAGATACTTGCTTCTCAAGTAAAGGCCACATGATGTATATGGTAGTCTGGTGATTGACAAGGTGGTCAAGTGCCAAATACACACGATCCTTTCTTTGGACGAAAAGCAGCCAATCCAATGACAGCCTCTTTCTGCACTAGTTGAATGAGTGACACAAGAAGTAGAGAGAAGAAACAGAGGCAGGGAAGTTGTAGTGAGACTCCAAGAGTAGAAAAAGAAGCAGCTAGAAAAGAGGTTGAAAGTGACAAATTCACTACAGTGGGTCCCAATAGGTGCTATTGACAAAGAGGACAAGAGGACATAGAATTCCTAAGGATCTGCAATGCTGTTTCAGTTCTCCAAGACAATGACTATGGGAGGGTGGTCTTCTGAGCCTCCTCACTTCCCCAAGTCTTCATTGTTAACTTCCTATCACCTACAGTATCACAAGCCTGTCTCTCCTCCATGTAATGCAAAGTAATAATAACTACAATAATCAAATGCTTTCTATATGCCACATGTTTAAGTAGACTGTTTTAGCTAATTATTTCAAAAACTCTATGAAGTCGGTATCATAATTCTGATATCTATTTTACAGATGAGAAAATGGAAGAAAAAGGGAGTCAAGTACGATAGTAGCCTTCTTATTGAAAGCAAGAAGTATCCACAATAAATTAATTGAAAATGCCAATAAAAATTGGGAATTGTTAAAAGCTGATTTATGCAAATCTGAAACATTTTATTTTCTTTAAAACATATGAATGTACATCAATTTGGCAAGGCATTTTCTTTCAGTAGAGGGTCTGCTAATTGCAATTCAGCGCTGCTTTTCTGGAAGAAACCACACAGATAACATACGCTCACCATTATCTAGTTTTAGTTCCTTTAATGTGAAACAAACCTGAAGATATGTGTAAAGAAATCTGATGCAGAATCCTTCTAGATTTCTTTTTCACTGTTCTCTAATCTTTTGTAGTCATTTTTCCAGTGCCCACTTTGCATGGCTTGCTCAGGTCCTGTCCTTCCAATACATTCAGCCTAGTTTTCACTGGGGAAAAAAGCATTCTTTTCACATTCAGATTTTAATTATATGTTATCACATATAATTAAATTATGGGATGACAGCTAGTATTAAGAGATCTCAGAACTAACTCTTAGACAATTCACCTGGTAAGAGCAGAAATGTGTGAGTCTACTGTAGAGGATGCTTTCCTAACATAGTTGTAATTACCTGTAAGATCTCACATGCTCATCTGGAACTTTTTACTATCGAGGATGCACACTACAGAGGATGTATTCCTAACGTAGTTGTAACTACATGTATGATCTCATGTGCTCATCTAGAACTTTGCCACTCCTCCATTAGAGGTAGAATCTATGTCCCCTCCCCTTGAATTTAGAGGGGCCTTGGTGACTAAGTTGACAAAGTACGGTGAAAATAATGCCATATTACCTTCAAGTTTCAATTATAAACATGCCATACATGTGTGCCCTGTTCTTGTACAATGCTGCTTCTATGAAACCTTGCTATGTGCTGCCAGAAAGCCCAAACAAACTGTAGAGGTGCCTACATAGAGAGGAACCAAGACCTAGAGACCTTGGCTTGAGCTTTCAGCTGACCTTGCCAGTCATGTGAATGAACTAACTTGAAAGTATCATTACTATTATTATTGCTTATCAATATTTTCTAAAATTTTCTATCATGGCCATGCATTCATATTAGAATAAAAATACATTTAAAACAAACAAACAAACAAAAAAAAAGAAAGTAGCTCCTCTAGTCCCCAGTCAAGCCACTCTACCATGTACCATGTGAAGCAGAGGTGAGCCATCTCTGCTGAGCACTTCCTAATTAAAGATCAGTGAGCAAGATAAAAGGTAGTTATTTTAGGCCATTAAGTTTAGATGGTTTGTTATGAAGCAGTAGGTAGCTGGAATGAGTACTTGGGGTATCATTGGATATGTTTTACCAAGAGAATAGAAAGCAGGTATCAATCAGTGGGTCTGACAAGTTAAACTTCTACTATAACTTTCCCAAGATTACACAAATATTAAGAGATAAAGCCTGGTCTGCAGAATTATGTTATGACACCTGTGAAAAAATTTTAAAAGGCCCCTACAGAGACATGCATAGAAGTTGATGATACATAATTATTTATGCATAATTATATAAGAATTCCCTGCTCACAGACATGTTCCTAATATTTAAGGGGTTCAAAGCAAGAGTACACATTAATAAAAGTTATCTAATATTTACATATCTAATATTTAAGAGTTAAAAAATCACGTTAAAACCTGTTAAAATAAATTTTATCCTGTTACCTTTAAACGTATCTTACAAAATTTGAATGATCAGGTTTGAACTTAGAATTCTTGGACTCTATGTCTGTTCCCTTTCTCTGTTCAACCCTGGGATCCTTTCCTCACTGCAAAGGCTTTGGTCACATGTGTGTAACCTCCAGCTTATACTTCAAAGCTTCATTCACACATCCTACCCAAATGGCATAAGTCAGCCTCCTGAGCCTACCTGGGCCTCTTCTCTGCATTTGTTCTCCTGGGGCTGACCATCCTGCAGCATGGACATCCCTAATACCTGGGGCTAGCCAAGAGGCAGTTGATGGCAAAACAGTGTATTTGTCTCTTCTCATGATGCTAATAAGGGCATATCTGAGACTGGGTAATTTTGTAAAGGAGAGAGGTTTAATGGACTCACAATTTCACATGGCTGTGGAGGCCTCACAATCATGGCAGGAAGTGAAGGAAGAGCAAAGGCACATCTTACATGGCAGCAGGCAAGAGGGCATGTGCAGGGGAATTCCCCTTTATAAAACCATCAGATCTCATGAGACTTATTGATTATCACAAGAACAGTACAGGAAAAATCCAAACCCATGATTCAATTACCTCCCACCAGGTCCCTCCCGTGACACATGGGTACAAATTTCTGAGATCCTGCTGCCTGGAGCATGGTCTAAAAGAAGAAATGGGCTCTGGCAGGACTCTGGGTGGAAACATGCCCTTGGCCCCCAGTCTCCTTGTTCCATGGAGAGAATGCAGCTAACAGGGACTGGAGCAGCACTCTTTACTATAGGGCACCCATGACAGGGGCTCCTCTTCTCAGGTCTAAGGACACACTGGCCCTACCTCCCAGATGTGCTTCTCTCCAAACTCCCTCCCTCACCCTCTTCCAGGGTGTCTGGCACAAAATTGAGGATTGATGAATATTTTTCCAATAAAGTACCCTGGTTTCCAAAGGCAAGTTTTCCATTTTCAGTCTTGGGTGCTGCTGAGGTTTAAGGCTGTCAGCCCTGAGTGAGGTTGTGAAGCTGGGATGGGAGCCAGACATTCAGCACACCTCTGAGCACAGCTAGAATTGATTCTAAGTGTCTCTAAAGAGCACACACAATGGATGAGAATTAGATTTGACTCAATGGCTAGTGGCATAAAGCAAGCACCAGACATTTGAGAATGAAACCTTGAGCACTCTTCCAACCTTTTCCCCTGATGATGATATTTCCACTGACACTGACAAACTGCTATAATCTCTCTCCACACTCATGCCCAGCTGAGACTTCTCATGTCCCTACCCAAGTACACGTATTGTTCTGGTAATGACTACCAAGTAAAGTGGAAACGATTGGAGCTAATGTTTGCTCTGCTGTTCTGTAGAATGCTGCAACTACACATTTAGGAGATTTATTTTAAAAGAACTACCCATCTTGATTATATCTCCAGATCAGCCTCTGCTGAATCACAGAACCTTCTATGTCCAACACCAGTAATGATAGCAATGCACTATTATTTACCAGACCTGTATGTCACAGGTCTTTCAAGCTTGTGTATGTTGCAGACACAAACTTTCTGACTTAGTTTTAGTGCTATATTTTCAAGTACACTCTCTGTTATGTCCAGAAAATTATTACTCATAAAAGCAGCTGTTTTAGTTAATTGAAGCTAGGTGTTTTAATACTATTTTAGTCCAAACATAAAGGACTTGAGTCATAAAGTCCTATTAAAAATTTTACCTGCCATTTTGATTGAACTTATTTCTTCCAGCAGCAACAGAAAAAGACTCTAAGTTATGCTCCAGAGTGTCTTAAGTAAAGGTGAAAAGAAAAGTAAAAGAACAGGGTCATTCTGCATTTCTTTCAGTAGATTTAATTTACTTTTATTTGGAAGGGAGTTAGTGCAAGTCATTCATAAACATGGCTCTGAAGATCTCTAATGGAACTGAGGCTATTGAGGCATAACTATCTTGGGGTGTAACTCAAAACTGCAATCAGAATTGTGTTTTCTAGAAGGTTATTGGATCTAGGCAAGCAACAAAGATTAAATCTATGAGAAATGAGTGGTGCACTCTCTCTAGACCTCCTTCTGACAGTTAAAAATTCCCTTGGCTTCAGAAGAAATCCGTCTCTGTCTAAACTCATCATTGGTTCTCTAGGAATAGATGTTGACAAAGAATTACATAAATTGATATTTTAAATCAAGCTTGTCCAACCCACAGCCCACAGGCTGCATGTGGCTCAGGATGGCTTTGAATGTGGCAAAACACAACATTATGAGATTTTTTTTGTGATTTTCTTTTTAGCTTATCAGCTATTGTTAGTGTTAGTGTATTTTATGTGTGGCCCAAGAAGATTCTTCTTCCAATGTGGCCCTGAGAAGCCAAAAGATTTGATACCCCTGTTTTAAGTGGTATTTTTATCTTTAGAGATTTTGAGAAAATTTGATAAATTTGGGGTTAAACAAGCAAAATGTGGAGAGGTAATTTATTGAAATACTGATTAATGGGCTTCCCCCCTTGTATTTCCATGGGAGACTTAAAAGCTAGAAAAAAATTCTATTTCCTCCTCATCCCTAAGGCTGTTTTTGCATATTTAAAAACTGAGGTTTTGTTTTGTTTGGTACATTATTGTTATTATTTTGCTTTCCCTGAAGGGAATTACACTGGCTCCTGGAAGGGGATGAGAACTGAGGAATGCAGGGAAGATACGTGTGAAGCAGAAGAATGGCCCCCCAGTTACATCCAAATTTCATTTCCTGGAACCAGGAAATATGTCACTTTACATGGCAAAAGGAAGTTATAAAAGAAAAATGTTCAGAGTGAAAAAAAAAAGTGGGACTCATCTATATGCTATTTATAAGAGATAAACTTGGCCAGGTGTGGTAGCTCATGCCTATAATCCCAGCACTTTGGGAGGCTGAAGCAGGCAGATCACTTGAGGTCAGGAGTTCGAGACCTACCTGGCAAACATGGTGAAACCCTGTCTCTACTAAAATTACAAAAATTAGCCGGGCACGGTGATGGTTGCCTATAATCACAGCTACTTGGGAGGCTGAGGCAGGAGAATCACTTGAACCCGGGAGGTGGAGGTTGCAGTGAGCTGAGATTGGGCCACTGCACTCCAGCCCAGGCAACGGAGCGAGACTCAGTCTCAAGAAAAAACAAACAAACAAAAAACAAACAAAAAACAAAAGATAAACTTTAAATATAAAATATAAATAATTTCAAAGTAAAAGGATGAGATGATATATACTGTTAAAAGACTTAGGCACATTTGAGTTGTAAAAAGTTTATTTGAGCATTCAGCAATTCATGAATTGGGCAGCGCTAGACCACAAGTGCTTCATGACTCCTCCGAGAAAGTCCCTAGTCAGAAGTTGATTGGTAGTTTTTGATTGGTTAAGTTTAGGTTTTGTTTTACTGCTTACCTTGAGTGAGATTTGGTTTGTTTACACAGAAACTCAAGGCACAAGAGGCATTTCAGCCCAGTGGTCTCCCAACTAGTTATTTTAACAGTATCAGGCAAAAAGTAACCTCTAAGGACTTTCCACTTTAAACAGTCAAATATTTTCTTTGGACTGCTTTCATGAACACCTTATAAAAGATTTCCCCTCATGTCCACTCTGATGTTGGACTGGGGGATGGCTCAGTGGGAAGTCCCAGAGAAAACTCCTATGGAAAAATTAATACTGATAAAGTAAGTTTCCATACCAGAGACAGAGAAGAACATTTAATAATGAAGAAACTCAATGTATAAAGAAGACATAACATTTCCATATGTACACATATATATCTAAAATCAGAGCTTTAAAACACATGAAACAAAAACTTACAAGCAAAAAAGAAATAGACTAATCAAGGTGGAGCAAAAAAAAATAGATTAAAAATCTGTAAGGATATAGATTTTAACACTGTTGACCAATTTGTGGTGATAAAAAATTATGGAACACCATACTCAAAAATTGCAAGAGCGTTTTTTCAAGACTCCAAATAGGAACCTTCATGGACCCTCCATTAAACAGGGCCACAAATTAATTAGTCCCTCCTCCCTTCAAGAGGTACAGTTTATTTTCCCACCTCTTTGATGTGAGCTGGTCTTGTGACTTGTATGGCAGAACTGGTGTTATGTCACTTATGAGTCAAGCCCACAAGAGGCCCTGACACTTCGTTTGCACCCTCTTGGAATGCTGCTGCCACTATGCAAAGAAGCTCAGACCGAGATGAAAAGAGCACATGGAAAGAGGCCCAGTCATGCCAGTGCTCCGACCGAGTCAGACCCAGCCAACCCTCCAGCCGAATGCAGCCTCATGAGTGTGATCAAGGGAAACTAGCAGAACATTCATCCAGACAGCCAACAGAATTATTAAAAAAATAATAAACTCTTATTTGGACCACTAAGTTTTGGAGCAGCTTGCTATGAAGCAATAGATTGCTGATACCTAAGAAATACCATATACTTGGCTATAAAAAGATCTTAATACATTTCCATGGATCTAAATCATATGAAGTATCTTTCTGACTACAATGAGTTAAATTCTAAATACCACAAATCAATAACAAAAAGATCTAGAAAGTCCACAAATGATCGGAAATCAAACAACGTAGTTTTGAATAATTTATAGGTCAAAGAAGAAACTGCAGGGGAATTTACGAAGTATTTTGTACAGAATAAGGAAAATAACATATCAAAACTTGCAGGATGCAGTAAAAACGGCATTTAGAAGGAAATGTATAGTTTAAAGTGTTTAAGTTAGGAGAAAATAAAGCTGGCAGTGGTGGCTCATGCCTGTAATCCCAGCAGTTTGGGAGGCCAAGGCGGATAGATTGCTTGAGTTCAGGAGTTCGAGATCAACCTGGGCAACAAGGCAAAACCCCCGTCTCTACAAAAAAATACAAAAATTAGCTGGGTGTGGTGGCGTGCACCTTTAGTCCCAGATACTTGAGCGTCTGAGGCAAGAGGATCGCCAGAGCCTGGGAAGTCGACGCTGCAATGAGCTGAGGTTGCACCACTGTACTCTAGCTTGGGTGACAGCGAGACCCCGTCTCAAAAAATGAAAACAAAATTAAAATTAAAAAAGGCTAAAAATTCATAAAGAAGCTAGACCAAGGGCCAGGTGTGATGGCTCACACCTGTAATCCCAGCACTTTGGGAGGCTGAGGCGGGTGGATCACCTGAGGTTAGGAGGTTGCGACCAGCCTGGCCAACCTGTTGAACCCTATCTCTACTAAATTTACAAAAAATTAGCCAGGCGTGGTGGTGGGCGCAGTGAGCCGAGGTTGCATGACTGCACTCTAGCCTGGGTGACAGCGAGACCCTGTCTCAAATAAATAAATAAATTAATTAATTAAATAAAAATAAAAAATAAAGAAAGGCTAAAAAACCATAATCTAAGATCCTACCTTAAGAAGCTAGACCAAGGGCTGGGTGTGGTGGCTCATGCCTGTAATGCCTGTAATACCTCTGTGGTGGTAAGGATGTTCTACATTTTGACTGGGATATTTGTGGCACATGCATATACATTTGTCAACTGTAGTTTAACGTGTGCATTTGTAGTCTGTACATTAAAACTCAATAAAATTAGTTTATAAGAAAAAGAATGAATTTGCACATCAGTCATGGGAGTTTTCAAGGCCCGGGACAAGTAAATCCCATAGGGCAGACAGCCCAAAACCTGGAGCTTATTGCAGGTGAGACTGGCAAGACTGGGTGAGACTCAGATGGTGGGTGGCCCACTGAGAGCCAAGATGGGGATGGCACAGTGGGGAGCAGATGGCCAAACTACTTTGGAGCAACCACCATGCAAGATGAGGCGACAGAGGAGGCCTTCGGGCTACTGGTGCAGCAGATACAGTGAGGCTCAAAGCCTACACCCAAAAACTGGGGGCAATTAGATCTATACCAGACAGAGGCCAGTGGGGCCTGTAAGATAGAATCATAAGGTGACCACCAATGTCTCCTCTCCCGTCACTGTAGGATTATATATAACCCTTCCTCCCTTTTTCCTTCTGCCTCCAGAGTTAAAGAGGGGGAAAAAAGGAGAGCATTAAAGATTCCTTTTTGTTTTAAGAAAGAAATTTTCCCTAAAGACACAATTTTTTATTTAGAACATTGTTTTAGACCAGAAGAAACTGAGTTGTCTTGACTGGAAAATTCAAATGCCTTGCCCCCACTCCCGGTAACACCTTCAACGAGGGTGGAGACTCCAGAACCACTTGAAGCCTAAGGCTACAAAAAGTAAAAGTTCCTTTTTGTTTTGTGTTTGAACTTTTGGGTTACAGTGTGTAATTTCCAACTCAGATCCATGCTGGTTTTCGGTCTCCATTCTGGCTGGAACGTTGTGTCCATGTGGGGTCATGGCAAGTAATGGAGCTGGGGAGATCGGAAGGGGCCAGGCCCTTGGGTACCATGTTAAGGAGCTTGGATTTTATCCTGAAGGCAAAGAGAAGGCTTAGAAAAATGTTAAGTCTGACAATAACATGATTAGATTTATGTCTTAGAAAAATGATTCACAGAAACACAGGAAATAATTTGAAGTGAGCAAAACTAGAAGCTGGGAGAGTACATAAGAGGCTATTAGAGAAAAGTAGGCAGGATATCTGGAGGGTCTTTATTAAGGTGGTGGCAGTGGGCATGAAGAAAATGGGATTGAATGATATTAAGGAAGTAAATACACAGGAAAGGTGGAAGATAACAATGATGCCTCTATCCCGGCTTGGACAACTGGGAGGATTATGATGCCATTTACTGACCAAAGGAACACAGACAGTGTGAATTTGAGGGCCTCAGGGAAGGAAGATGACAATATATTATTAGTCTCTTCTCACATTGCTATAAAGAACTACTAGAGACTGGGTAATTTATAAGAAAAAAGGTTTAATTGGCTCAGAGTTCCACAGGCTGTACAGGAAACATGGCTGGGGAGTCCTCAGGAAACTTACAATCACGGTGGAAGGCGAAGAGGAAACTTACAATCACGGTGGAAGGCGAAGAGGAAACTGGCACTTCCTACATGGCTGAAACAGGAGGACGAGAGAGCAAAGTGGGAAGCGCTACACACTTCTAAACAACGATCTCATGAGAACTCACTAATCAGACAGCACTGAGGGGATGGTGCTAAACCATTAGAAACCACCCCCAGGATCCAGTCACTCCTATCAGGCCCCACCTCCAACTATATATATGTATATATATATAACAAACAATTATATATATGTGTCTTCTCATCCATAATTTTCAAATTGTATGCTTAAATTTATTATAACATTTACTATCTATACCAAATAATTAAATAAAAATGAAAGCAAGTGAAATTCAAAGAACAACATGATACTACTTACAGGTCTCTCTGATCCCATTTCATTGCCAGTGAATTCCACTGGGCATCTTAATTCAAGAAATGATCCCTGGGAGCTCTCTGCCATAAAGAGATAACTATGAAACTGAAGCAGATTGCTTTGTGATGGGTAAAGCATAAGCGGGTATGCAATCTGCAATTTGAGTAGAACTGCTGAGAGCTGTGCTGTCAACACTTTGTCTTGGTAGTTGCAATGGTGGCTCTCAGTCGTGGGGATGAGGGCAGAGCAGGATTTTCCCATTTCCCACTCTTCTCTTGTTGGGCTAGTTTGTGACCTGGACTCTACATGCTTCTAAGATTTAACTGTAAATAATTTGATGACTCAAATATAATAAAATAAATTCTCTGGAAATTTATCTGGTCCATACAGAGAACTATGCTTGGCAGTATCCATGTCTAACTAGGACTCGAGCATTTGGTAGCCTTAACAAAAGTTTAGAGACTCAGAATAACGTGCTTGCACACGAGCTCAGACCAAACACATCTGTGATTGGCGGAATGACGGCCCCACAAAGATGTCCTGGTTATGCCTCCCTCAAACCTGTAAATATTTTACCTTATGAGGCAGAAAAAACTTGTGATAAAGTGAATGATCTTGAGATGGGAACACTATCTTGAATTATTTGGGTGGGCCAATCATAATCAAAAGGATCTTATAAGACAGAGATGGGAGAGTCAAAGTCAGAGAGGAGAAGTGATGAGAAAGCAGAGGTTGAAGTGGTGTGCTTGGAAGATGGAGGAAGGGACCACAAGTCAAGGAATGTGAGAAACCCCACAAGCTGGAAAGAAAATAAGAAAATCAACTGAACCCTATTGCCCCCTGCAGAACCAGCCACATTGACACCTTAATTTTAGCCCCTTAAAATCTGCTTGGGATGTCTGCCCACTATAACTGTAAGATAATAAATCTGTATTGTTTTATTGAGTCACTAAGAAAGTGGTAATTTTTTACAATGCAATAGGAAACTAATACGAGACATTATCTTCTGTTTGTTTCATGGTCATGTGTCTCAGCATCTTCCTTCCCATCAATTTGTCAGTCTTTCTTAGGGAGGAAGCCAGGTCGAAAGATGCTTCATAAGTAACATTGAACCATGCACTGCCACAGCTGCTCATTCTTCCTGACCACATCCCCCTGCTCACTCTTTATACACACACACCATTGACTCTCTCCTTTAGGTGCTGGGTCTGGATGGTGGAGCATCTAGGTCACCAGACATAGGTTTACGGGGTTCTTCTTCCACATGGTTATTTGAATACCAGGAAGTGGTGGCTGCTCAAAATCCAGCAAAACCCAGTCAAAAGTGGGTGGGGCCGTGGAGATCCAACCCGAGTCGAGATTCATCCAAAGGATAGTCTCGATAAGCTACAATTGTCAAATGCAAACTTCTGACCCATACACATTATGAGTTTGAGAGAACATTTAGGGAAAAGGTATTTAAACACTCTCTCTCATATGCACTCAGTGTCAGTACAGCTGACAGCCTGAGAAGTTACTCCATGTTAAAAAACTCTGCTGCAAATGCCTCCTGTACCAAATGCTTCTGGGCTGACATTGAATCACTCAACCTGGCTTTTGTTAGACCCCTCATTTTTCCCCCAGCTGGGAAGACCTCTATGTAATTTCATTTGACTCTGTTGATCACAAAGACGCTACAGAGGGCATTTAGAGATTAATTGCATAGGCATTTTTGCAGCCCATAGAGAAGCCTTCAGGAAACTGTTACAATGAGTAATTATCATTCAATAGATGTTAGGGCAATTCTAGATATGCAGTGATGAAATTAATCATAGCCCAATACATTCAACCAGGAACTTGTAAACAGCCTATCTTAAAGTATTTCCAATAGACAAATTCTTTCATCCTTTCAGAAAACTTTATTCAAGTCACAAATGCCCGTAAGTTATTTGTAGAGCCTTTCCAAGGATCTCAGCTGGCAGAATAACTATTGAAGAGATAACCTATTCAGGAAAGATAAAATGTTTTCCAGCCTTCATATAAATTGTATTTCCTCATTGTTTCTGAAATGATGGCAGCCAGAAAGAGGTCGGAAGTCTGCTGTGATAAACAAGAAGTTGAAGCTAATGTGGATTCTGATAATGGTGTGTTAGTGATGAAGTAGAAAAATAAAGGGAAGAAGGGAAAGAATAAGATTATGAAGGAGGAGGAGAAGAAGGTTGGGGAGGAAGGGAACTGGCAAGTGTGAGAGCTATAAGAAATCTTAGTGGTTTTATAATCTGACCAGCACATGCACTGCAATCTCCTAGCAGGTGAATAATGGTGATTTATTTGGCTTTCAACATTGTCACATGATTCTTTTTAATGCAAACTTTGTCCAACTAACACTACACAGTATTGATCAGAGCATCCTTCTGCACAAGTTAACCCACTTTGTGCAAGACTTTATACTTAAACCCAAGTGTGGGGTGCTCACATGGATGACCCTGTAAAGTCACGGTTTCTGGTATCAACTGTCACCTTGCTGTTCCAGACAGGCCTTCTCTTTCTCAGTTCCCTTCCTTTCCCATCTTCCACCATATTTAAACTTTCAACAATCTCCTCTGATCCAAACTTTCGACAGTCTCCTCTGATCCATATTTCTAGCATATTCATTTATTGATTTAAAAAAATATTTGTTGAGAGTGTACTGTGTGCCAAACATGCTGTGTGCCAGTCATGCTAAGCATCAGGGGAGCAGCAATGAACAAAATATAGCCCCAATTTTCATCAAGTTTATGTTCTCGTGGAGGTAAAGAGTAGGAAATAAACACATACCATGTTGGGTGCTGGAAAGTTTTCCAGGGAACATAAAGCAGAGGGAGGGAGCAGAGAGCAGGAGGAAAGCACCATTTCAGAGTGGTCCAAGAGGACTTCATGACAGGAAGGAAGCAAAGTGGTCCATGAGGACATGCGGGCAAGTGTGTTCTAGGCAGAGGGAACAGTGAGCACAGAAGATGCTTTATATGTTTCAAAGCTCACACAAGCCAGACTGAGCAAGTAAAAGAGTAGTAGGAGCCTAGGTCAGAGAGGTAGATCACGTAGGACCTTGTGGGACATTGCAAAGACATTGACTTCATTCTCAGTGAGGTGGGACCCCATTCGAGTGTGTTTAAGTAGAGGAATGGCATGACTTGATTTACATTCCAAAATGATGACTCTGCTGCTCTGAGCTAGGACTATGGGGAGCAAGAGAAGTGTATTAGTTTTCTGTGGCTGTCATAGCAAAGTACCAATAGGTAGGTGGCTCAAAAATAGACACATTGTTTCACTGTTATGGAGACCAGAAGTCCAAAATCTATGTGTCAGGAGGGCCATGGTCTCTCTGAAGGCTCTAGGGGAACATCCTTTCATGTTAGCTTTGGTTACTGCCAACAGTCTTGGCCCTCATGACTTGCAGCTCCCTCCCTCCAATCTCTGCTGCCATCATCACATGTTGCCTTCTCTTGGGTGTCTGTGTCTCTCTGTGTCTTAACCTGGTTTTCTCATAAGAACACCAATCATTGGATTTGGAGCTTATCCTCATCCAGTTTGACTTCATCTTAACTAATTACATATGCAAAACTCTATTTCCAAATAAGATCAAATCCTGAGATTCCAGGAAGACATGAATTTTGGAGGAAACACCATTCAACTCAGTACAATTGACCTCAGGGAGCTATTGAGATAGTCCCGCGAGAGATGATGGTGGCTTATACCAGCAAGGGAGGTAACGACTGGTGATTAGATTTGGAAAAAATGGTAAAGATTGAACTGATAGAATTCACTAGTGGATGGAAGATGGGATACAAAGGAATGAAGGATTTAGGGATGATGTCAAGGTTTTTTGGCTTAAGCAACTATAAGAATGCAATTTCTATTTTCAGAGATGACAGAGGAACAGGTTTTCAAGGAGAAACAAAGATTTCTGGTTTAGAGAGGTTGAGTATGTACCAGGTCTCCTATTTCAAAGACAAAATGGAAGCTACCAAGCAGGGGTTCCCTAATTTCCTTCTAATCTTTCCCTAATTTCCTTCTAACCAAAGCTATGCACTTACCTGTGACCCTACCCTCGCTCTCCGCCTTCACTTCTGGTTGAAGTTGCAGCTCAAACACTGTGCAGGGCTCCAGATCCCACCCTCTCCGCCCTCCTCAGGGAGGCTTATCGTCCTCACTTATTTACAATTTCAACTCCCATTTAAACATGCTCAGGGAGTTGAAATGAAGGAAGGAGAAACAAATGAATATCTTGAAATGAAGGAAGGAGAAACAAATGAATAAAAAATTAAAAAGAAGGAAGAAAAGGAAATCCCACTTTGAGAAACACAGCCACCGCCTACTTGTCACTGTCATTCACAATTAGATTGCAGCTTCTCTCCCACCTGCAATTTCACTGAAACTGCTTCTGTCAAGAGCACCAAGGCCCTCCTTGCTGATAAATGCCACAGGCTTCACAGTCCTGATCTGACTTTTCAGGAACATTTGATACTCTTGACTTGTTTTTGAAGCAGTCTTTCCCCTTGTGGCTTCTAAACATTTAACTCCCTTGTTCTTTCGCCCCACTCTGCACATTCTCTCTCCCCCACTCCATCCCCCACTCCTCCCACAGGTGCTGGTCCCATCTATGTCCCTAACATATAAGATTCTAGCAGCGATCTTGCTCCTAAGCTTTGGACTCACACATCTGATTGCCTCTTGGTCATCTCCACGTTGCTGTCTTACGTGCGCACAAACTCAGCGAAGCCACTAAAGGACATAGGATCATTCTGCCAACTCCTGCTGCCCTGAGCTCCCTGTACCTGGGTCAGCACAGGGTTCCCCCATCCTGCAGATCCCAGGAGACATCTGGGCAGCTCTCCTTGTTTTCTCTCTCTCTGCACCTCTGTATTAGTCTGTTTTCACACTGCTGTTGAAGACATACCTGAGACTGGTAATTTACAAAAGAAAGAGGTTTATCGAACTTACAGTTCCATGTAGCTGGGGAGGCCTCACAATCATGGCAGAAGGTGAAAGGCACATCTCATGTGTTGGCAGACAAGAGAAGAGAGCTTATGCAGGGAAATTCCCCTTTTTAAAACCATCAGATCTCGTGCGCCCTATTAACTATCATGACAACAGCACAGCAGAGACCAGCCCCCATGATTCAATTACCTCCCACCGGGTCCCTCACACACACGTGGGAATTCAAGATGAGATTTGGGTGGGGACACAGCCAGACTGTAGCAGCCCCTTACATGTAAATTGCCAAGTGTTCTGCTCGTCTCTAAATGTGCCTGCTTCCTGTGCACACTCTGTCTGCCTCTTCAGTCAGCCCCTGCTTCTTCAGGTTCTCAGTTTAAAAGGTGACCTCCTTCAGGAGACCCTCCCTGAACCCTCAGTCTCAGTCACTTGTCCTTCCCATGTGCTCTTCCTTGAGTTCTTATTTCTGCAAAACAGCACTTACACCACTCTGTTCTCAATGCCAGTTTACTTGACTCCATTCCCCACATGACCATAAACTTGAAACCAGCCTGTCTCTTATCCTGTGTTCCTAGCAGCTTCCCCTCCTTTTCACCTCACAGGGTGACTTTTGGGCTCTTGGTCACTGTGCCCCCACCCTTTCCTCATCCCCTCCATGGCTGCCGCTGCTCCTGGCTTGTTCCTCACCTTGTGAGGGGAAGCCTCTTCAGCTCATCTAGGGCACGGATCCTCATTAACACACCCAGCAGGAGCAAGCTGGGCCCCACCATGAGCCTCAACAATGGCACTGTGGGGAGAACGCCACCGTGTTTGCCCAAGCCAAGATTAATGAATGAGGATGGGGCTATAGAGAAGGAAGCATCCTGAGAGCTGCAGCTCACAGAAGCAGCCTCATTATAAAGGACTTAGTTGAAGAGTGCTTTTTTTTTCCCTTCTGCTGGTCTCCTAATCCATGCTTTGGTTCTTCCTTTTTAGTAAATCCCGACATTCTCAAGATTATCATGGGAAGAGTGTCCTAGTGAGTTTCTACAGCCTCCACCTATTGTTCTCATTGCCACAGCAGCTTCTGCGCAGAGCTCCACAGTCCCAAAGCCCCTGTGCAGCAGTGATGAAGAGCTAACTACACCGCTGTAATCAGATGTTTCTCTCCATGGATCCTCTTGCCCACAGCTGATGCCCCTTCTGAGGTCCAGCAGTTGCCATGAATATCCCTGCTTGATGGGTCCAGAGGCAAGATTTTTAAATGCCCAGCTCACCATGACGGATGCATTAAGCTCCCTTCTCTGTACGTATTAGAGCAAACACTTTCCCCCTATTTGTAATATCAGAAAAAGATAATTTCTCCCCTAAAAGCCATGTTGCATGTAGAAAACTCAACAATATGAAAAGTTGCAAGAAAATTTAGTGACTGTTCACTTATTTTAGAAAAGAAATAGATAATACTTAATCACACCATTTTGGGAGGCTGAGGTTGGTGGATCACTTGAGGTCAGGAGTTCGAGACCAGCCTGGCAAACATGGTGAAACTCCGTCTTTACAAAAATTAACTGGGCATGGTGGTGGGCGCCTGTAATCCCAGCTACTAGGGAGGCTGAGACTGGAGAATGGCTTGAACCCAGAAGGTGGAGGTTGCAATGAGCCGAGATTGTGCCATTGCATTCCAGCCTGGGCAACAAGAGTGAAACTCTATATCAAAAAACAAAACCAACCAAACAAACAAAAACCATGATTAAAAAACGTATCATTCAAACTTTATAGGAAACTGTGCATTATTTTCATTCTCCCATTGGCTCCTAGTGTCCTATATT
>NW_012115888.1:3708145-3725969 GCF_000951035.1 Colobus angolensis palliatus | reverse complement strand
ATATATATATATACACACACACACACACATAGAGAGAGAGAGAGAGATGAAAAATCAGATGATCACATGTATTAAGTGTTTGGGGCTAATAATGGAGAAACTGTCCTCCACTCCACAAGACCTATGATGTGCTTTCCTCTTCAGAATGATGCACGTTGCCATCCCCTGGGAGAATGAAAGCAAGCAGCATAGCCCATTTGATGCCCTAGTATTTCTATTGCCTCATTGAATTTGCAGCAACTGGTCTCCCACAAATGACCCTGCTAAATCTTACCACCCACTGCTTGAACACCAGCTTCTATATGAGATTCAGTCCCAGATGCTTAAGGTGGGGTTATGTCTTCACCTGTGGCCCACGGTCCCCTACAGGAAGCCTCACCATTACTGGAACACGCCTGTCTTTTGCTCCGCAGCTGTTCCACAGTGTTCTCTCCTTGTCTGATTGGCAAGTATTTATTCATGCTTCCAGACCATGTCCTGTCAGCTCGTCAGAGACACCTTCCCCAGCTGCCTTAAGGCAACGGACAACTCCTCGAGACTGGGACCTCTCTTAGCTCACCTGTATGTTGACACGTATGATGCAGTGCAGCCTATCCCCACACCCGGAGTCTTCCTGACAACCTGGCTTATCCATGCCCTGCCACTAACAATGCCCAGCACAGAAAGTGCTCCGTGTTTCTACTACAGATTATTGAAAAGAGACAGGCTGCATACAGCTTCTAAATCTGTATCATATTGAAAATGATTTTGAAAATAATAATTTAAAATATTTCCAACTCATTTCCTTACCATAAATGTTTTTGACATGTATGGCAGCCTGAGTTTGAATTATGGCGTTAACTCATATAGCATGATATTAAGCATTTTAATTATTTTAAAGCTCTAGTATTTCAATTATCTAAATGCACTCCCCACCCTTGGAGTGTTTCTTCTGAGTTTCTTTTTTTTGAGAGAGGGTCTCACCCTGTTGCCTAGACTGGAGTGTAATGGTGCAATCTTAGCTCACTGCAAACTCTGCCTCCCAGGCTCAAGCCATTCTCCTATCTCAGCCTCCTGAGTAGCTGGGATTACAGGCACGCACCACCACGCCCAGCTAATTTTTGCATTTTTAGTAGAGATGGATTTCCCCATGTTGGCCAGGCTGGTCTTGAACTCATGACCTCAAATTATCCACCTGCCTCAGCCTAGCAAAGTGCTGGGATTACAAACATGAGCCACCATGCTCCACCTCTTTTGTGTTTCTATGCAATCGTTTTCATGGATGGTACATTTTGTTGAGTGGAAATTCTGCCAATTTTTTATTCCAACATTGATTCACTGTGCGTGTGTGTGTGTGTGTGTGTGTGTGTTTGGTGGGAGCTGTGAAGACAGGATGTAGACAAAAGGTACACTCAAAGGGCAAGGTCTTGGGAAACGGAGATTGTGCGTGTTTGTTTTTTTTTTCTGATGGATATTTCCATCATTCACTTTCCATCATACAGTCTTGTCTCCAGCCATCTCCACCTCATGCACCCCACACAGTCATTAGAGAAAGCGGGGTTCTCATCCTCTGTCCCTTTTTGTTTTCCAGTGAGTTGATATGCATACAAAGGTGTGCATTAATTCAAAGGGCAGTGGAGCAGTGATAGTCCAATTTGTGTCTAAAGTCTCTTAGTCCAGTATTTTTAACACAATGCTCTCAATTGTAATGTCAACAGTAACCACAATTATCCTCTATTAAACGTTATGCTGCTGATGATCTGCCTTAGTGATGAAACTGTTCAGGAATCTCACCCAGGACTGTGCTCAGGGAACATCGGATTAAAACAAGCAATCAATCAAAGTTTGAAACACTGTTTAACATTCTCACCACCTAAATCTGCCCTTAAATAGTGGCTGAATTTTCCTTCTTTTATGATTCATTCTTCACATTTCTGCAAACTGTCACGTCCTTATCATTTGTGACACAGCTTTTGATTGGAAAAATATTATTTCAAGTTTTGGGAGAATTTGCTATGGAGGAATCACAATTCTATTCTGTGAGGTATTCCATTATGTAAACATGAACTATTCTATTATTAATCACCCAAAAGTTATTTTTAGAAAATAGAATGTAAAGCATTTTATTTTATATGATTTAAAATCTAGTCATTAATTACTTCAAACAACCAGCATGTTCAGTTCATGTTTCTAGGGAAAACATCCTTCCTGTCTTCTCATCTGCTCTGTGGTTGTTCATTAAAATGTGCCAATTACCTCCATTAGGTAGATAAGAAGGTAGAAAATCCCCAGGTACCCCTAGTTAGCAACCTGTTCCTGGGGAGTCAATAGCCTCATTTTTCGTTTCCTCTTTTCATTAAAAAAAAACTCATCTAGTGAAAGAAAAAGACTTCTCACTGCTGGCAAACATATTTCATAGAACTTCATTAAACCAAGTTAAAGGATTAGTGTTTAAACGATTTAAGAAGGTATGTAAGGTTTTACCAAAAGAAAATCTAATTAAGATGGTGCTCAAAGAATTCAAGACACTAATAATTAACTGAATTAATTGTGATAGGTCTATCAGAGGGCTATGCAAATGTTAGTCATTATCATTACTGCAGGTACCATGACACGACATTTAGGTGAGCTTTTGGGGTTGTAAGTATGCAAGATGCTCTGCTTATGTAACATGTACTGGAGTAAAACTATTTTTATTTCACTCATTTTTATCTTTCTACAAGCTCTCTGTTTCAGAAATTAGACAACAAGACATAAGTCCTAGACCATGCATTCCTGATGACTGGTTACTTCAACACAGCAAAAAGTCATGCTTCAGTTTGCCAACCAGCACGAGGTACAAGAGTGTCACCTCAGAGCTCTCTCTGTGTTGCAGAACTGACAGGCACTTTGGAATCTGCCCACAGCGTCCTGAACTCTTACCCATTTGTAACAGGTCTGAAAAATCACACACAGAGCGAAAGCTTTCATAAAAATATATTTAAAACAAGCAAGAAAAAATAGTTTGGGCCTTAAGGATAAGTTTCATTATTCTTTTAACCAAGTATAGTTAAATTATATGTATAATGATTTCACGTACCAACTTATAAAAGATGTGACAAACCAGACAACGAAGAACAAGAGGACTCTTTTTCTCAGAAAAAATGTATTTGCAATTCAAATGTTCATATAAAAAGCATAAATCTTAAAAAGTTCATAGATGTGTTTTTAGAAGTGCTATGGTTTTGCCATTCATTGCAATTACATTCCAAAATGTGCAGGGCGGTCCACACTGCATCACCTTATGCTTTTGTCACACTGAAGTCACTCTCATCACGACCTCCCCCGAGCTGTTATCTTCTGATAAGTCTTCATGAGGCCTCATCCGATTGAACAGGTGCAATAACACGTAGCCACACTGAAACCTCGGCGAGGTTAACTGAGTTGGGTGGACCAAGTTTCTGTTCCGTAGAGCTGTCAATGGCAACCACAAAGTCCTGCTTGTGGAAGATTCTCCCCGGCTGCTTTCTTCGATGTCTGTGGCTTTGTCATAATTTAACACATCCCAGTGCAAATTCACGGCTCGCCAGCGCTTAAACACTCTGTAAACTGCAGCTCCTTCATGAACGATGAGACCTAAAATTTGAGGAAATAAAAAAAAACCAAAAAGACTGGTGATAATCCAAGGTTGAGAGTGTTATTTTGTATACTAGTAAGGGATCAAAAAATAGTTACGTTATTCATCATCAGGAAAATATGGTATTCTGTCTACTCAAATATGATGGCTAATGGCAAGTTACTACCCATATGGCACAGAAATAATCCATTTTTGAAGAGTAAGAGTACACTAATATGTAGAGAATCAAGCTATCACAGATATAATTTCCTTGCTCCATCATGGCTCAGATTTTGCCTTGGGCACTTATATTGTCTTAGGAGAATAATTAGGTTCATTTATGGATTTAACACATAGTCCTGAGTGCCTATTGTGTGGCCAAGCAATGTGTTAGGGGCTTGAACCCAGCTGGCAATTTAATTTGAGAAAGAGACAGATGTTAAGGTCATTACAGATACTAAGGTTACTGTTTCCCCAGTTCCTGAAACAATGCCTGACCCACAGTTTTTAAAAACCATATAAATTTTGTTATTTGTATTCTCCTCAACAATTCAACAAAATGTATTGAACAGTTACTTTAGAGCTTTACGAATATTATCCCATGTAGTACTCATCATAGCCACGTAAAGTAAGTACTAGCACTTCCTCCGTTTGATCAACAAGGAAACCAAGCCTTGGGGATGCTCAGAAACTTGCTCAAAAACATACAACTAGTAGCAGTGGAGAGCAGGGATTCAAAAACAGGCAGGCTGGCTCTGGGGTCCTTGTTCTTTGTTGCTATAAAGCGAATCAGCTCTTTCCATGTTTCTGAGACAGACTCTTAGGAAAATAAAGTAATACAGCAAACTTGGAAACCGTTAAGTCAGGCAGGATGCACTAGCACATGTGCCATCTCCACTATCCACTCCAGATCTGTCACGCACCCTGCATTTCACACATCTACATTTCAGCATGTAGTCCAAAGGCTTTTGAATTTGTGATCCCTCACAAAAAAGTAGTCCCTGGGGAAGGTCTCTCCGATAGAGAAGTGAGGAAGAGCTCTTCTCTTTGAGGAGGCTGAAAGTCCACTGCAGTTGGTGGAGAGATCAACGAATAGTCTTTGCTAGATGAAGTACGGCATGTGAGCAGAGCATGTCAGCTGGCACAACCACGTTTTAATGACAAATTTAAAAATGAGCAGATCCCACCTTTTAGCAGTTAGACCTTTGGGTATATGCCCTAGAGAAACTCTCACAAATGTGAACAAGGAGGCAAGTTTAAAAATGTTTACTACTTAATTGCCTGTATTTGAAGGGAAAACCTGCAAGGCATCCCAACGGTCTATCCTCAGAAGAATGGACAAATTGTATGTAGAACCAATGGATAAGAGTAATGAGATAAAAGGAAATATAGTCATTTGCATTAATGTGGATACCTCTGAAACCATAATGACAATTCCAAAGTCACAATGAAAAAATTAAAGTTTCAGAAAGAAACAATGGCAGTGAATAAATACTATCCATTTTAATGAAGATACATATATAGATGGTAGACATATAAAAGCATGGATGAGAATAATAACCACTAAATTCATGGTAGTGAGGAAGGAAGGAAAGAAACAAAATTGGGAAGTGGCTTCAAAGAGGGTTTCAACATTTGAGTGTCCCAAACGTTGCATTTTTTTTTTATTTTTTATTTTATTTATTTTTTATTATACTTTAAGTTCTAGGGTACATGTGCATAACATGCAGGTTTGTTACATATGTATACTTGTGCCATGTTGGTGTGCTGCACCCATCAACTCGTCAGCACCCATCAATTCATCATTTATATCAGGTATAACTCCCCAATGCAATCCCTCCCCCCTCCCCCCTCCCCATGATAGGCCCCAGTGTGTGATGTTCCCCTTCCTGAGTCCAAGTGATCTCATTGTTCAGTTCCCACCTGTGAGTGAGAACATGCGGTGTTTGGTTTTCTCTTCTTGTGATAGTTTGCTAAGAATGATGGTTTCCAGCTGCATCCATGTCCCTACAAAGGATGCAAACTCATCCTTTTTTATGGCTGCATAGTATTCCACGGTGTATATGTGCCACATTTTCTTAATCCAGTCTGTCACAGATGGACATTTGGGTTGATTCCAAGTCTTTGCTATTGTGAATAGTGCTGCAATAAACATACGTGTGCATGTGTCTTTGTAGTAGAATAATTTATAATCCTTTGGGTATATACCCAGTAGTGGGATGGCCGGGTCATATGGTACATCTAGTTCTAGCAAACGTTGCATTTTTAAAACTGGGTGGTGGAGATATTAATGCTCAACATATTATTCTGTGTATTTATGGTGACTGAATAATTCACAATTTCAAAAATAACAGAGAATTTATTAGAAAAGTTCATCCAAAGTGGATTTGGGGAGTTGGGGAGACAGTAAGGAGGTCACTGCATTTACATGAAGAGCAGAGTGATAGCAGTAAGGATACGACAGAGAAATAAAGTAATAAATTCCCAGGGAAAATGGACAGGAACTGTAATGGAAGACAGAGGGAAAAATTCAGTCCCATGTTTTTAAGGCTGGAGGAATGGGTAATTGAAAGATTGGTAGTCACCTTCCCATAGGTACAATGAGGTAAGTGTTTTGAGCATGTTTTTCTTGGAGAGACTACTACATTTTTTTGACAGATAAAACAATGCCAGGTGGGTGACAGAGATACCCAGTCCTTGAAAAATGACATCTACCTAATGTCAAAACTTAAGTTTTGCATTAGTCTCTCACCAGGAGATAAATTTCTGATACATGTGACTTACAAGCATTCTGAAAATATTAATATAGGTTACAAAAAAAATACATGTGGTCTAACAAGCAAACACATCTTAAGTCCAGTTATTATATATGACCAAAATAATAAGGAGAAATGTAAACTTCTATTTGTCATAACAATTTCAAATAATTGTTTTTATCAACTTCTTTTTTCCAAAGGAATAATCAAAGTTGACCTAACTGACCAGATATTTTCAGGAAACAGCCAGAATGAAAAGTCAGTACTATCAGATTTTAATTGGTGGTTCTATTATTAGCTTTCTGAATTCTCCATGGTCAATAATTTAACATTTCGGATTCAATTTTTCCTCCTTAAAATAAAATTGGTATACCTAATCTTTACATTCAGCCAGGCAACATAAAGATAAATTGGAATTCATCAACTATAAAGCCCTCACATTTCTTCTGGGATGGTAATTCTATAAATACAAGACACTATTATTAATTAAAAATCAATAGTGAATCTATGTGGTGGGGAACACATATTCGCACTAATCACAAAACAATTACAGCCTGAGACAGGTTCATTCTGGGTAAGTACAGCGATGGAGGGTGCAGGGGCACAGCTTCATCAGAGGAAACCACTGACTTTGCAAGAGCCTATTCTTTTTTTTATTGATTTCCTTTGCAAGGCCAGAAATCAGATCACTTACTAGAGCTTAAAGTCACTTTCCGGAAATATATTCCTGGTAGCTCTTTTCTAAATATATAAATCTAACCAATATGCAGAAATCAATCCCACAGGTCTTTATAGTACGTTTTGAACCAAATTTAAAGAGAGAGAACTACTTGAAGTTCTCATGAAGACACAGTCCTTTTGAATTTCCAGTTCCCTGAGCTGCTTTTTAATTGCCGCAGGTTATGAATGATGTTTAGATTTTGTTTTATTCCCCATGAGCATTCAGAATTACTCCTTGGCCTCTGCAAGCTCAGATTTTACTGAAATGTAATGAATTCCATTCCCATCCCCAAGGCTGTTCTCTGTAACGTGCATTTTTTCCCCTTTTTCTTCAAATGCTGCGGAGTTACAGCAAATGCCTTTTGTGCTAGTGGTTACTAGGTGTGACTACTATGATCGGCAAAGCCAGGGTAAGGATTCATTCAACTCTGGCTCATTCCGTTGAAAATTCAACTTTTAAAAACTCTATTAGCATGCTTTCTTACTGATGATCAAATGAATTGTCACCTTGACATTTCAGGTCATATGCGAACAGCCTGACGTACTTTTTCATCTGAGTCACTAAGCCTACATGAAGCGAAAAGCGATGATCACTTCTATAAAATGTAAATACTAAATACTTAAGGATACTCGCTACATTATTAACAGCGTGGATATAAAAAAATGTGATTCATGGGACTTTAAGGTTTGTAGAGTTGAGGAGTATGTGCGTGTGTGTGTGGTTGGTTGGCTGGTTGGTTTTTGTCATTTTCTTACTGGTAATGTTTAACTGGAGCATCGCCTTACTGAAGTGCAAAGAAACATTTTTGTTAGAGATTAATCTTGAAAAAGCAGGCTTAAATAATTTCTGGTTTCACTGAATAAACAGTTTTTAATGTAAGTAAAATAAAATCTAAATTTTGAAGTGGTGTGTTACTTGAAATTCCTTCTGGTATTAGGCTATTTACCCAAATAAGTGATGGGGAAGGCTACCAAGGTACATATGCTCACATGCTCCATGCTCGTGCACACACACACACACCATTTGTCTATGTTTACTTTAACATATGAAATGTTATAATTAATACTTACAAAATTTATAATCAAATACAAACAAATTTTACCTCATATTAATTACCAAACCACTGGTCAAAAAATTTGATATTGTGTTACCAGTCTCAGTTTTTGTTTGGATAAGTTTGGTTGTTTTACATAATTCATAACGTAAATTTGTATCAAGAACCTATTCTGTGCCAAATTCTGTGCTAAGAGCTTTACATGCACAATTTTCATTTAATCTTGACTGCACCTATACAAATAGGTACTTGTTTGTTTGTTTGTTTGTTGAGACGGAGTCTCGCTCTGTCGCCCAGGCTGGAGGGCAGTGGTGTGATCTCAGCTCACTGCAAGCTCCGCCTCCCGGGTTCACGCCATTCTCCTGCCTCAGCCTCCCGAGTAGCTGGGACTAATAAATACAAACAGGTACTAGTTTTAAACAATGTTACAGTTGAGAAAATTCAGACCCAGAGATCTGTCCAACATCATGAAGACAGAAGAATCAGAGCTGAGACTGAAACCCAAATTTGTTTAAAATGTAAACCTCGAGTGCTATAGTCCCATCCATCCTAAATCTCCAAAGTATAGAAGTCTCTTCTAATCACAGAATAACCAAATAAAAGAGGTTACTATGGACTAAATATTTGTGTCCCCCAGATGAATTCATATGTTGAAGCACTAATTCCCAGTGTGATGGTATTTGGAAGTGAGGCCTCTAGGAGGTAATCAGGGTTAGATGAGATTGTGCGCATGGGGCCCGCATGATGGGATTAATGTCCTTACAACAAACAGAAGAGACATCAGTGCTTTCTCGCTCTCTCTCTCTCTCTGTGTGTGTGTGTGTGTGTGTGTGTGTGTATACATACACCAAGGAAAGGCCATGTGAGAGCATAACAGGGAGACAGCGGTCTGCAAATCAGAAAGAGAGCCTTCAGCAGACACCAGATACGCTGCTGGCCAAATATCTGCCACAAGTTGTGTTATTTAGCTTTCCCAAGGGTCATTTTGATTGAACAGCACAGAGTTTTGCCTTGCACTCCTTTGTGGTTTCATCAGGGGCTTGCATTTCCTGGGAGGACTGGGGGTGAGTGTGGCTTCCCAGGCAAAGCTCTCATCATCTACAGTGTTGTTTTCAAATAAGCCTTGCCAACTCTTTTCTCTCTGTGAGTGGGAAGGGAGGGGAGGGGAGGGAGTGGCTGCTTCACCTGCACTCCTAGAGGTATAAATAATGTCAGTGACACACAAGGATGGTAAAGATGGAAACTAACTGTATAAACTTTGCTTACCTCGCAAACTCCAGAACTTAATTTACTCAAGTTTTAAATGAGTGATGCAGTTTACCTACAGTCTCAATACATCTCATATATGTATACACCCAAACTCTGTAATACATAGATACAACCCCATGTCATTCTGAGAAGTCAGTGTGCACAGGAAGCAAATTGGGACTTCGGGCTCTGTTTAATCCCATGTGCTAGAAGAGCATTTTAGAACCCATCAAATAAACTGGTGCCACTTTTGACTCCTTAATTTCTGCTGCTACTTGGTGAAAGCCAGAGCATGGTTGCTTCAAAGAGGATTAATCAAACAAGGCTGTGGCCCAAGACACCCTTTGTTGTGATGACCTTTGCTAGAACATAATACAATGCATGAATCCTCCTGACACTGTTTCTTAATCTGCCCCAAACTTAAATGTCCAGGAGTTGTGGAAACTTAGATGTGAGTGTAGAGGTAATCACTTTAAAAGTCACTAATCTATTGCTGGGTCTTGTTAATACGCATCAAACAATAACCACAAGTCATGGTTACTTCCATATGTACAGAATTTTTTTTGTTGGACTGAACTATATATGAAGCTATAGACAGATAACTGTATATGAACTATAAATAAATATAATATGAAGTAATATATATATAATATACATAGAACTATATCTGAATATATTTTCAAAACATGCAAAAGATAAAATGTAAAGATGTAAAGACTGAAAGATATACACATGTCATCACAAAAGTCACTAAGCTCACAAAACAAAGCTGTCATAAATTGATATCCTAAAACCCAGATATCTGGGAACTACAATGTCTTAATTATATATGAGCATTTTATGAATATGCATCTCCACTGTTGTCCATATAAAAACAAATAATGTAAAAGAGTAGCCCACATAAAATGTACTTATAAACTGTACCCTAGAACAGATGGACTTCATAGATATTTCTAAAACATTCTACCCAACAACTGCAGAACATACATTTCGTTCATCAGCACATGGAACATTCTCCAAGATAGGACCATATGATAGGCCACAGAACAAGTCTCAACAAATTTAAGAAAGAAAATGAAATCATATCAAGTACTGTCTCAGACCACAGTGGAATAAAATTGGAAGTCAATTCCAAAAGGAATACTCAAAACCATGCAAATACATAGAGATTAAATAACCTGCTCCTGAATGATCGTTGAGTCACAATGAAATATAGACAGAAATTTAAAAATTCTTTGAACTGAACAATACTATTGACACAACCTATCAAAACCTCTGGGACACAGCCAAAGTGGTCCTAAGAGGAAAGTTCATAGCATTAAATGCCTACATCAAAAAGTCTGAAAGAGAATAAATAGGCAATCTAAGGTCACACCTCAACAAACTAGAGAAAAAACAACAAACAAAAACCCAAATCCAGCAGAAGAAAAGAAATAACCAAGATGAGAGCAGAAGTAAATGGAACTGAAACAAAAATACAAAAGATAAATGAAACAAAAAGCTGGTTCTTTGAAAAGATAAACAACATTGATAGACCATTAGCAAGATGAACCAAGATATGGTGGTTTTTCTATTGTTGACTATAAATGGTATAGAGCTTTGCTCTTCTCAGAATGACCTAGAACCATGTAAAATTCATAGAACCAGGTTGAGAACAGCATGTTGATCATCACAGCTCAAGGGCTCAAATACAGATGCATCATTACCGTTGATAAAATAAAAGCCTCTCTGCAAGAAACATGATAGGGACAATGAATTATTGTGAAACTTACCATGACAAAAAACCCTTGACACGAAGGGGTTGGCTGATTTCTAAATATTGATGATCCAACTCACCCCACCCCCAAGTAGATAAAAGCACACATGAAGAAATGATCAATGCAATAATGAAGATCCTAATGATGTCAGAGTTTCTCCAAGAGCACACACAAGAAAATCAGTGTTCATTCTATGACACTGCCACTGTCTATGTCCTCCTGTATGCTTCATGAAGTCTGCAGCTATCGGCCTGGACGCAAAAAAGCACATCTGTGCTGGATCTCCAAAGCTGATGACACCACTGCTTGAAAAAACAGGATGGCAAAGTCCAATTGTCAGATGGAGTCTCATCTTTTACTAATTGGCAGTGAATGAAGCACACCCATTTCTGAAAGGTTCTGACACAGGTTACATTTGTCCTTGTCTTGCCATCCCTGTTTTAGTTAATGACCATCTCCCACATCAATTAAAACAGAAGCCTAGGAGACACCATGACTCCTCTTTCCTCTTGCACAAACTTCTGTTGATTCTGTCTTCTTGGCAAACCTGAGCTGAAAGCATAAGACGGATAATTTCCTGGAATGTCGGCTCTTACATTTGCATAATCAAGTATTAATTATGCTTCAAGATCCAGATTCTCTCATAATTTCTTCTCTGATGTACTCAAATAAAATAAATCTTTCCCTCCTTCTACTGCCCACCACTGTACACAGGAAATATCCGCACTGATTTCCTTACTACCTGTACTATAACAATTTGCTTCTATGCCTGAAATTCCTAATCATCTGTGTGCTCCCTGACAACAGAACCATGTCTTATTTGCCTTGGGGAACCTGTTCCTATCTTAATATCCAGGTCAAAACTCAGTCTTTGCTGAAAGAGAGGGAGAGAGAGAGGAGAGTAGCCATCACTGGGATCCGTCACGAGGAATGACTTAATCTAGTTGTGAGTGCTCTATGAAAATAGAAAAAGATCTGTGAAAATACAAAGGAAAATAGAAAAGGATTGTTCTTTGAAAGGTTAAAGTAATATTTGCAGATGCCAAAGAAACAGAGACAGGCAGTTCAAGATGAGATTGGAAAAGAGTTTAGGGATTGGGGCCCATAGTTCATGAGTGGGTTTTGGTCTTGGGGGTAAAGGTGGTGAGGGGAAAATATGGACAGAGAACATGGCCAGGGCAAAAGAACTAAAATTCTTTAAAAGGATCTGTGTTCAGCCCCAGCAAACGGTAGCTGCCTCCCCCACTGTCTTGCTGGCCAGGTCATCAAATGTTGGCCTGTATCAATCACAAACTGAGATATTGGGCTGTGCCCAGGCCTAAAGCCTAGGAGACAGGTACGGATTCCTCCCTGCTATTTCAGGCAAAATAGAAAGAGTAAAAGGAAACTGTCCATTCCTCTGACCTCTTGCCTTCCTAAGAAGCCAATGAATCAATCACTCATTGAACTGATTTTTAAAATTCCTTGTAGATGGGAGTATCTCCTGATCTTTTGATTAGTAACCCTGGAGCACAAACCCACTATTAGAACATTTAAAGAATATTTCTCAAAAGCTGTGAAGGCTATATATTATAAAAAATATGGTGTATCTTTTTATCAATTTTTTAAAAAATTGATTAACAGAACTCATAGGAGAGAAAAATTGTTATATTATGTAAGTTTCTTCCCTACGGTGCTCAAGAAAAAAATAATGGATGTATTTGTTTTCAATAAAAGAAATAAAGGAACAGTCCAATACTTCTATAGATAATAAATATAAAGATATCCCAGAATTCTCCTATAATTGGTGGAATGGACTGGAATCAGTTAAATTTTAGTTGAATGAAGTTTCAATTCTGTCTCTCAGTTCTTGGACAGATGAAACACCTTGCAGCAAAGGGGGAGCATCATGTATCACAGGAGTAAGAACGTCAAGAGCCTGGCGGACAAGCACAGTCACCGAATTTCAAAATTAAAAAGTAGTGGATGTAATTTAATCCAACCCTCTCACTTTGGGGAATGAGAACTCTGAGATCCAGGTAAGTGATGCAGTGCGGCTTGCTCAGGGGTCTGTACCTAGGAAGTGTCTGAGCCCAGAATCACAGCCAGACACAGGACGCCCGTGTGCTTGCTCTGCAACAACTCAGAGCTTAGGAGCCATCCTCAGCCAAAGCCAGTCATCACCGGTGTCTCCTCAGCCTGTGAAATGGCCAGTGGCCAGAGTGACATTACACTGACTATGAAGGAGATGATAGAATTAAAATCTCTTTTCTGTAACAACAAAGGCTGAGATGGGTAAAGTTTTCTCTGGCCTTTATCCTAAAGGGTACATTGCAGCATTTGGATAGGGCATAGAAGGATTATGGCAACCTTCACAATTTATGAATATAAATAACTCTGCAACCTAATTCAATGAAAACTGTATTTGACTTGAAAAGCCTATCAGTGTCTATCTTCTGTGTTAATTTAAGGTTTTAGCATGGGGAATTGCTTTGGTAGATTTCCATTTGTTTCCCACATTCTAGTATATGGACTAAAGCCAGTTCTTAGAAAGAGACTTTCTAAGAACTTTCTAAGAGACTTGGTGGGCTTTTCCTAGTGGCAAGTGAAAATAAATACAACTAATTTTCTATTTTTTCTCCAATGGATAAACTGTCTACTGCAAACTCACAAAAAATGATTTTAATAATTTTCACAGTAAACCATACACATATTTGTTGTTCTATTTTGGGGAGTGAAAATAATATTTCTAAAGATCTAAATTGAAATGTCGAATTAAAACCTGTTTATCTTTATGACTAGTAATAGGCTATTTCATTTTTGTTGGCTTCATTTTTCACTTCTCTTAAATCCTACAGGAAGAAGGCAAAAATTCCAAACAGAAACTACCTAAGTATAATTATAATAACAAATAATAAGTATAAAGTAAATCTAAGTATAGTTAAAATTTGTAACTCTTCTATTTCATCGCATGATATCAGTAAGGTGCTTATAATTAAAAACATTAATGAAATTTGTAACCTGAATATACAAATGCTCAGGCAGTAGTTTCCTTAATATTCTATTCTATGTCCTAGTAAGAAAATTCAAGATTGGGATGTGATTCTCTACATAGATAATTCTTATTAAGAAATTGTTTCACTCAGAATGGTGGGAAGAGAGAAAAAGGCTTTTGGTATAGTGTATTCCATGTTTTCCATTGCCCTTACTAATGTTTCCATTTGTTTTGGACTCTATTAATTTAAAATAAATGAATACTTTGGGCTTTCAAGGAAAATGTTTTCTCCATTTCTGATCTAAAATCAGTTCATCTATTATTTAAAAAGGTATTTACTCCCTACACCATGTCTTAGGTGTTTGAGACAGTAATTTAAATAGCTTCACTTTATTGTTTATATAGAAAACATTTTGTAAGCTCTTCAAGTTATTCAAGTCAGCATATAAAGAGGGGTTTTTACCAAACAATAAACAGAATTACGTGGGTCACCTTACTCATTACACAGGCCCTGGAGCGACAGGTTCTGGGTTCTTATTTTGGGTCCTGCTCGCCATCTGTTTGATCTCGGGGAAATTGCTTCATCGTTTTCTCATCTCTCAGATGAGAATGATAACAGTATCTATGCCTCCTAAGATGGTTGTGAAAATTAAGTGGGAAAATCGAGGTAAAGTGCTTAGAATGTTGCCCAGATCACAGTAAATACAATCTTAGACATCACTGGAGATGCATTTTTAAAAACCCTAAGTCAAATTCTTTCCTTGGAAGCGGCTGAAAACATCTATGGGCTTCATTTCTATGCTCAGCTGTGTGGTTCCCGATGGCCCAGAGTTGGTCTCTCCTGCCCTGCCGGCGCCCACCGTTCCACATCCTTAAGCATCATTTAGAAGAATGATCGTGTTCACATTCCTTTGAGAGAAAGTTCGTTGGTGCAAAATAGTACAAATCCAACAGCTCCCCAGAGGGGCAGGGTTCATTCTGAAAGACAATCCTCAGGTTTTCAGGTTAATGGAGCAGCCTCCTCTGGACCTTCCCCAGTGAGGGATGGGGACAGGTGGCTCTTCTTGTAATGGTGTGACCTCACTGCTGCAGTCTACTTTCTGCTTTCTCTTCCAAGGAAGGCTTCCCATTCCCATGTTGATTTGGCCTCTTACATAAGCTCACTTTAGACTTCCTGCGTATACACTCAGAGCTCTCTGAGGCTATGCAGTTGCTCCTGAGCCTCATGTGTTTGGAATTCCCACAGCCTGTCTTCTGGAAAGCCATGGAGTGACAGGGTAAAGCCTCACCAAACACATACATGTGCACACTCATATATGGAATAAAGCCATGGGAGATGTCCCCTGGTGGCCTCTCAGCTACCCTCCATGGTCATGGATGGTTTGACCCCTGGCTCTGGACACCCTCCATCCCCCTAGACCCATATGATTCAGGGTCCATGTGGATGGCTTGGCCTAACACACACAATCCATTGCCCTCTATTATTCCTCTCTTGCCCCAGCCTGGGCCTTGCTCTTCCAGAAACCATTCCAATTCCAAGCTCTGAAGCTTTCCCATCCCATTGCTGACAACAACTTTCAAGGCCTCCCACTCACCCTTCTTTTTTTTTTTTTTTTTTTTTTTTTTATTTGAGACGGAGTCTCGCTCTGTTGCCCGGGCTGGAGTGCAGTGATCGGATCTCAGCTCACTGCAAGCTCCGCCTCCCGGGGTTTACGCCATTCTCCTGCCTCAGCCTCCCCAGTAGCTGGGACTACAGGCGCCCGCCATCTCGCCCGGCTAAATTTTTGTATTTTTTAGTAGAGACGGGGTTTCACCGTGTTAGCCAGGATGGTCTCGATCTCCTGACCTCGTGATCCGCCCGTCTCGGCCTCCCAAAGTGCTGGGATTACAGGCTTGAGCCACCGCGCCCGGCCTCACCCACCTTCTTAATCTCAATGCACCCCCTTCCACCTCCTAAAGACTTTGAGGCCCTAGACTGCATGATCTTTTCCCAATGCACCAGCTTCTTTCTGGGTTTGGCTCCTTCCCTAGCAGCCTAGAAAGCTCAACCCATCCTGTAGCCATTCTCTCCTCACTTGAGGGGAAAGGCAAGGTTAATCTTGTTGCTCTGCCTTCCAGAAATTCTGGAGAACAAGACTATATCTTAACCCAGTCTCACCACTTCACCTCTCTGCACTTACTCTTCATCCCTATTGGGCAACAGACCATAGCCACATGGCCTTGTGGATCTGGTGGCCTTGCTCCGGCCTCAGGGAAGTGCTCAGTCATGCCATGATTCTACAGGGGGCTTAGCCTCCTCTCCCTAGGGCCCTCAGCAGCTGAGCATCACATTCATTGCTCTCCTCCAAGTCTTTTCGCATTGTGCCTCTGTTGTCTAAGCGGATGGCCACACTACTTACTTACTGAGAAACGAGGAGTCTTTTGAAAGGAGGCCTCTCAATGTCTCATTCTCTCAGGCAGAATATACAGCTGCCTCCAGCTGTGCCCACCTAACCTCAGGACACAGGGTCCCTCCTGTGCAAGGCAAAGCCCTTCCTGGGTGCTGGGCTCTTGTCTCTTCAGTCCCAGGGACATCAAGCTGCCCCTTCCCATCTCTGGATTTTCACTTTCTTCTGATTTCTTCTGGGTGTTTCTTTTCAGCATCCCCCCATGCCTAACACTACTATTAAAGCAAACAAACAAAAACCTTTTTTGATTCCACACCTCGCTCTGGCTTCTACCCTCATTTAACTGTGTCCTTTGTCAGCTAAGATTTGTGAACTCACCTCTGGACCCCCTTCTACCCATCCCAGCCCTTCTCAACCCACTGCCAAGTTCAGTGAGTCATTGTTGGCTTGATTTCCCCTAACCCTTCACAGGACATCTGGCACCGTTGGCCACTTGCTCCTCCTCCTAGAAGTTACCTCCTCCTCGTGTGCCTGACCCCACTCTCTTCTTTTCCCGCCACGATCCTCTCCCTCCTCTTCCTGTTTTTCCACCGCATTCCCCAAACTGCTGCTCCTCTCACCAAGAAATTTCCCTGCAGACACTGGTTTCAGCTACCAAATACAAATCTCCAGCTCCAACCTCTAGCCTGAGTTCCAGACCCTTAAATCTACCTGCATACTGGCCATATCCACTTGGATTCCCCAGACACTCTGCAAAAAAGAAAACATTCAGAAGGAGCCTATGACCTTTCTCTCCCTTAGCCCTCTTCTGATGGCCAGTTTTAGCAACTGATGGCCCATCTCCCAATCAGCCTCCGTGAATAACACTTGAGGGCCTCTTGCTCTTAGCCCTCCAACCCCTTCCATCCTACCGCCATCCAGCTGATCACCGTATCTTGTGATGAATCCCTTTTAATTCTAGCAGCTTCCCAGCAGTCTTAATGCAGGCCTAATCACTTGCCTGGGTTATTATAGTATTTCTCACTTTTTCATCCCCACTCTCCTTTGTGCTTCCATGCTACCAAACACCTCTTTTTAATACCAAGCTTGATCAGCCACATTCAGGGATCCTTCTGGGGCTCCCTGAGCATTCAGTTTGGCCTCCCTCCCGAGCTCCACCCACAGGCTCCTTTTCCTTACTGCTACGCCTCAACAACCGTCTTTTGTTCTTGCCATTCCAGATTTCACACGATTTCTTTTTTTTTTTAATTTAATTTAATTTATTTTTTTTATTTTTATTATACTTTAAGTTCTAGGGTACATGTGCATAACATGCAGGTTTGTTACATATGTATACTTGTGCCATGTTGGTGT